>NW_008349975.1:6111229-6148953 GCF_000622305.1 Nannospalax galili | reverse complement strand
TCTAATCTCTATATATCAGATTATTACTAGTCACAGTCGGTTACTTTCTGAGATCCACCTGAGCATGGATATAAGTTCATCAGGTAGATTTCAATGGTAATGTGTTTCACCTCTACTAATTAACATGGAGTAAATTTTTATGTTTCTTCCTCAAATATAACTCACTTTTTAATTGATTTTTTGTTTGTATTTTATATAGTGCACCTCAAAAACAATCTTATTCATCTATATACCATACCCCAAATGGCACCCTTGCATAGCCTCCTCCTGCCACTGAAGCCCATATACTCTGTCATCCCTGTTACTGTCCACTGTGTTGTTGGCAGCCCCAGCCATTCCCCAGTGCTTATCCAACTGCTGAATCTAGTTAGCCTATCTAGAGTTCCTTATTTTAGAAAGATCAGCTCTTCCTCATTTAGCAGCAATCAAGTTACCAATATTCCTTTAGATAACATTGGGGTCTGCAGTTCATTTTCCCAGTTCTATGCTGTGTTACTATCTGGGAGTCTCTTGGATCACCCTCGACAAATACTCAAAGGAAGTTATACCATCTGGCATTGTTTCTTATTATGTAGCCTTTAGCTATACACATGGACTCTTCAAGAATTATATTGATCCTTTTAATCTTTGGTTACACTTTCCTTTTGGGCATTTACGACCATAAAGTTGGCCCCAAAAAACCAATTTATTTTTACTCTTAAGGTCATTTGAGGATCTGTTCCTCAGCGGTCACATGGGCTTGGGAGCAGTCCCTAACTTCTTTTTTTTTTAACCAATTCTATGTGAAGATATGTCAAAGGTCCTGCTCGACCATAGCTGACTTCACTTGGAAGCATGGAGGAAATGGTTCCTCTGTGTTGACCCTCCTCTTTGTAGACGGGACATTGGTTCAAGTCCCTCTGGTGGGGTCTCCAATGTCTCCTTGATCAAGAGGACAGGTGACTCACCACAGTTGCAGGACATTATGACAGATGCTCATAGTTCCCTGGAACTTAGCTGATCTTGGAGGGCAAAGAGCAAAATCTGTCCTTTATATCCCTCTGACCAAATTAGTATAGGCCTCAAAGTATGGCTGTTAAACATCCAAGAAGGTTAGTTCTACCAGTCTAGTAATTTTAATTACCGTGTGCTAAATAGATAAAGCTTGGGCAAAGATAAAAGTTCTCTGATAAACCTTGCCTAGACATTTATTATGCTCCTTGAACTACTTGCATGTATTATTTGCCATAATGTTGTTGAAATAATATGGTTCCCCTTGGTTTTTTAAAAAAACTATCTAGGCATTATTTATTTCTCACATCATCTAACCTTTCCACAATGGTTTCCCCATTTAAAGTGGCCCCATTTTCCCCATTTCTCCCTTAATAATAATACCCTTCTCCTATGGTCCTACCTCTCTTGAGCTCCTTATTTCCCTTTATCCCTAAACTTCCTTCTATAACCTTCCCTCCCACTACCCTTAAAGTAATTCCATTTTTATCCACATTTCCCTTATTAACATCCATTTCCTACTGTTCTTCTCTTTCAAATTCTTTCTTTTCCTTTATCTCCCTGGATTCTTTTCATTATCACAGTTCCTGTAGTTATGTGTGGATACATACTCCCTTGTAAGGATTTGGTGCTAAGATCCACAGATGAGGGAGAACATATGTCTTTTTTTTTTTTTTTCTGAGTCTGTGTTACTTGATGTAGTACAACAGTTTCTAGTTCCATGCATTTACCTGAAAATGTCATAATTTCATCTTTTCTGCTGAGTAAAACCTCATCATATAAATGAATCACATTTTCATTATCTACTTGTCAGTTGAGGGACATTTAGATTACTTCCATCTCTTAGCTATTGTGAAAAAAGTAGCAACAAACATGGATGTATACGTTTCTCTGCAATAGAATGAGTTCTTGGATTTATGCCAAGGAGCACTAAAACTGAATAAAATGGTAGGTTCACATTTAGTTTTTTAAGAGTTCTCCACACTGCTTTCCATAGGGGTGAACAAGTTTACAATCCTACCAGCAGTGGATGAACATTCCCCTTTCCCCACATCCTCTACAATATTCAGTATCATTTGTTCTCTTGATATTAGTGAGTCTGACTGGGGTAAGATGAAATCTTAATGTGGTTTTAATTTGTATTTCCCTAATTACTAATGACATTGAACACCTTTTAAGATGCTTCTTAGCCATCTTTATTTCTTCTTTTGAGAACTCTCTGTTCAGCTCCTTAGCCTACCTTTTATTTGGGTTACTTCCCCTCTTGATTCTTTGTTTTTTGAGTTCATTATAAGTTCTGGATGTTAAACCCCTGCTAAATATGTCACTGGTGAAATTTTTCTCCCATTCTGTGGGTTTTCTCTGATCTTCCTTGATTGCTTCTTTTAATGTACAAAAGTTTTTTTTTTTTAGTTTAATTGGTCCCATTTGTTGATTCTTGACCTTGCTTCCTGAGCAATTGATGTATGGTTTAGAAAATAGTTTCCTACACCTATATCTTGTAGGTTATTGCCAATGTTTCCTTCTAACAGTTTCAGAGTTTCAGGCTTCACATTGATGTCTTTGATCAATTTGGAATTGAATTTTATGGAAGGAGAAAATGGGGATTTAATTTCATTCTTCTACAGGTGGAGAATCAGTTTTGCTAGCACCTTTGCTGAACATGCTGTCTTTCCTCCAGAGAATGTTCCTGGCCCCTTTGTCAAATATCAGGTGACTGAAATTGAATGTACTATATTTGCCTCTTCAATTTTGTTCCATTGACCTATGGGCCTATTTTTGTGCCAGTAACATGTTGTTTTTATGTCTATAGCTCTGTAATACAGTTTAAAATCTGATATAGTAATCCTCCCAACTTTGCTCTTAGTTCTCAGGGTTGCTTTGGCTATCCGGGGTCTTTTGTGTTTCCATATGAATATTAGGATTTTTTTCCCAATTCTATGAAGAATGTCATGGAGATTTTGACTGCATCTCATTGGATCTGAAATGGCATTTGGTAAGATGGTCATTTTCACAATATTGTCTTCCAGTCTGTGATCATGGGAGGTCCTTCCATCTTCTTATCTTTTCCTCAAGCTCTTTCTTTAAAGTTCTAAAATTTTCATTGTGGAAGTATTTAATATCTTTGGTCAGGTTTAATCATATATAGAATAGCTACTGTGAAAGGGAGTGTTTCCATGTGCTCTTTCTCTGATTGCTTGTTATTGGTATATAGAAAGGCTACAAACTTTCATAGATTAATTTTGTAACCTGCCACATTACTGAATGTTTTAATAATTTCTAGGAGGTTTCTGGTGTAATTTTTGGCATCTCTTAGATATCATATCATCTACAAAAAGGGAAAATTTGATCTCTTCTTTTACAATTATTGCTCCTTTAATTTTCTTCTCTTGTCTTATTGGTCTTGCAAGAGTTTCAAATGCTATGTTCAAAAGGAGTGGAGGTAGTGACAGCCTTGTCTAGTTCGTGATTTTAATTGTAGTGCTTCCAGTTTTCCACCATTTAGAAAGATGTTGGCTCTGGGTTTGTTATATATGGTTTTAAATATGTTGAGGTATATTCCCTCCAGGGGGTTTGTTATATATGGCTTTAATTATGTTGAGGAATATTCCCTCCAGTCCAGTTCCCTCCAGGACTTTGAATATAAATCCATGTTGAATTTTGTCAAAGGCCTCTGCATCTATTGAGATGACCAAGTGGTTCTTGTCTTTGAGCCCGTTTATATTCATGTGGTTCTTGTCTTTGAGTCCATTTATATAATTTATGATGTTTATTGATATTATTTATGATGTTTATGCATTTTGAACCATCCCTGAATCTCTGGAATAAAGCAGACTTGATCATGGTAGATGACCTTTTTGATGTGTACCTGTATGTGGTTTGCAAGTATTTTGTTGAGAATTTTTGCATCTATATTCATTAAGGATATGGGTCTATAGTTTCTTTTTTGGTTGTATCGTTACTTGGTTTTAGTATTAGAGTGATGCTAGCTTCATAAAAGGAATTTGGAAGTCCTCCCTCCATTTCTATCTTTTTGAGTAAACTTAGTATTATTGGATGTAGACCTTCCTTAAATGCCTGGTAGAATTCTGTTATAAATCCACCTGGTCCTGGGCTTTTTGAAGTCGGGAGGTTTTGTATTACTGTTACTATTTCCTTATATGTTATGGATCTCTTTAAGCTTTGATCTGTTCTTGGTTTAGTTTTGGGCGTTCCTATGCTTTTAGATACCCATCCATTCCTTTTAGGCTTTCACATTCAGTAGCATATAAGTTTTTAAAGTATTCCTTTATAATGTTCTGGATCTTTTTGGTTTCTGTTGTGATGTTTCCCCTTTCCTCTCTGATTTTGTTGATTTGGAGGTACACTTTCTTTCTTTTGGTTAACTGGGCTAGGGGTCTGTCAATCTTGTTAAGGTTTTAAAGAACCAGCTGTTCAATTTGTTGACACTTTGTATCATTTCCTCTGTTTCCATTTCATTACTTTCTGATCTGATATTTGTTATTTTTTATCTATTGGGTTTGTTTTGCATTTATTGTTGCTTTTCAAGTGTCTTGAGTTGCAATGTTAAGTCATTTATTTGTGTTCTTTCTGATTGTTTAATGAAGGTGCTTAGACCTATAAACTTCCATCTAAGGACTGCTTTCAGTGTGTCCCAGAGGTTTTGCTGTGTTGTATCGCCCTTTCTTTTAGTTCCAGGAATACTTTTATTTCCTTCTTAGTTTCTCTTTTGATCCATTCATCATTCAGGAGCATGTTGTTTAATCTCCATGTGTTCCTAGTTACGAGGGCTTCTTCTGGTGTTGATTTTAAGCTTTTTGCCTTGTGGTCTGATATAATGCATGAAATTATTTCAATATTTTTGTATTTGCTGAGGCTTGTTTAATGCCCCAGTATATGGTGGATTTAGGAGAAAGGTCTGTGGGGCACTGAATAGAAAGTTTATTCTTTGGTGCTTGGGTGGAATATTCGGTAGATGTCTATTAGGCCCATTTGATGTACGGTATTGTTTAATTTAGATGTCACTCTGTTAATCCTCTTTCCTGTTGACCTATGTAATGGAGAATGGGGGTATAGAAGTACCCTACTTTTAAAAAGTTGGGATTAACTGATATAATGCATGAAATTATTTCAATATTTTTGTATTTGCTGAGGCTTGTTTAATGCCCCAGTATATGGTGGATTTAGGAGAAAGGTCTGTGGGGCACTGAATAGAAAGTTTATTCTTTGGTGCTTGGGTGGAATATTCGGTAGATGTCTATTAGGCCCATTTGATTACGGTATTGTTTAATTCAGATGTCACTCTGTTAATCCTCTTTCCTGTTGACAAATTGCAATGCCTGCTTTTTCTTAGTACCATTTGCTTGGTATATATTTTTTTTCCATCTTTTCACCTTAAGGTACCACCTGTCCTTGAAAGTGAGATGTGTTTCTTACAGATAACAAAAAGATGGGTTTTGTTTCTTAATTCATTCAGCTAGTCTACATCTTTTGACTGGGGAGTTCAGTCCATTTATATTTAAAGCTATTAATGAAAGATGTGTATTGAATCCCATCATTTTTATTTCTGTTCACATTCTTGGTAGAGCTGTGCTTTTCCACAGTTATAACTTCACTGAGTTTCTTTCCAAAACCCCTTGGGTATAGTCGTTCCATTCTTCAGCTCTTTGTATTGCTTCAAGAACTCTCTGAAGGGCTGGTTTTGTTTACACTGCTCTGGACATAGCTGAGAGGTACAGAGTATTCTAGCATGCATAAGGCCCTAGGATAAGTCCTTGAAATCCTTCCAAAAATAGGATATTTAAACTTCAGGTTGCTTGTTTGGGTTAATATAGTCAACAAAAAGCAGTTATTTTGGAATCTCTCATTTTCTAAACTAAGTAAATACATGAAGAATTTCTTTTTAAGGATGGAGCTTAAAAATTACAAATGAATTTTATTTACTTACACTATGATATATGAATTTAAGGTTCTCTTAAACTTATACTTTTACTAGATAACTTCATGGTAGTTTCAGTTGTATTAAATTATAACTTAATTCTTACTTTATCAAAATTATTAATAATATTTGTAAGAATTTCAGGTTATTTAAAGATCATGTATTTGAATTGGTGATTTTAAAAATTCTTGAATACAAAAGGTTACAACTATATTTTAATTAACCTTGTTCTAAAAACAAAATATGAATTATCAATCTTCTCAAACACAAATTAATGACATCATCCAATTCTTTACCTCCTACAGAGAGTATTAATTCTCTGGTACTATTAAAAAATGTGCATTTTTATGATCTCTGGGTACATTCAGATGAATATTCACTTTTTCAAGAGAAACCTTATCCAGATTCCTTGCTGTCTGCAGAGAGTCGGGATTTCATGTGAGTTCTCGAAAATCATCCTGTCATTCTGCTATGTGCAATTTTGAAAATGGAAAACATAGTATATTTACTACACCTGGTGAATTTCTAATTACAACGGTCTACATTCATCATTTACACACATTTATCATTTTAATTAATTACTCAGAGCTTAATTCAATCCCTTTGATGCATTACAAAATTCCCCTGATTTAAAAAGGCATAATTGTTACTGTAAAACTGCAGGGTCTGTGGGATCAGAGGTCTTCATGCAATCTCAGAATGTTGTATAAAAGGCATCTGTGATATGAGATTCAAGTCTCCATTTAGAATACTTTTTCTTTTTCTTTTTTTTTTTTTGGGGTCTTTTTGAGGCAGGGTCTCCCAGTAGCCCAGCTGTCCTGGAACTCAATAGGTAGACCAGGCTGGCCTTGAACTCACAGAGATCTACCTGCCTCTGCTTCTGGAGTGCAAGGATTAAACACACTATTTTAGAAAGTAATTTTTAAAAATTTGCCATCAGTCATGACTTTAATCGCTAATATCATTATAAGTTCTTCAAAGTGATTATTACAGTGTTACATTAATAATTGTTTAAAGCACATATTGGATACTTATTTGGTCTCCAGTTTTATTTGCCTCTGAGCAAATAATTCAAATCGATATCAAGATTAGTATTCAAATATAATGCTAACATTCTCAATTATTTATGCAATTTCTTTTTAAAATTTTAATTGATTGAGATTTCATATGGGCATAATATGTTTTAATCAAATCCATCCCTTATTCCCTCTACTCTATTTTATGCTCTATCCCAATGTTTTTTTTTTTTGAACTTCATTTGATCTTAATTCCACTGAGTCTGCTTAGTCCTGCCTGTGTGTACATGGGTACAGGACCATTTACTGGAACAGTGGAACATCTCATGGCCTCCATCCCTCTCCTAACAGCCATCAATTGTCAATGACCCCTTACTAGGGGTGGGATTTCAGGGTCCGTCCCCCATTCCTGCTAGTATTTTAGCTGTTTTGAACTTGTGCAGGTCTTCTGCATAATAGTTGTAGTCCACTGTGAATCTCTGTGTTCAACAGAACTTTCATGACCCGCAAACATTGTTTCACAGGAAGTATTCACAACCTCTGGCTCTTACAATCTTTCTGCCTTCAGTTCTTCAAAGACCCCTGAACTTTGGAAACAGGGAGTGTAGTATAGATGTCCTGCTTTGAGCTAAGAACTCCACAGTATCTTATTTACTCCATTTTGATAAGTTTGGACCTCTATTAATTGCTAGGTACTACAAAAAAAGGCATCTCTGATGATGGCTCAGATATGCACTAACCTGTGTACATAAAGATAATAACTTAGGGAACAGCTTAATATTTTGAACAGTTAGCATTATAATAGTATTGGATTCTCCAAGAGGGTCTATGAATAAACTAGCTCCAGGATTGTGTCCAGTTTATAACACCAGGCATGAGTTCCTTCTTGTGGAATGGGACCTTAAATTCAACCAGAAAGTGCTTAGTTACCCCTGTAATATTCCTCCCACTCTTGGACCAGTGAACATATCTTGCCAAGCTAGTAGTTAATGCAGTTCACAAGGTTCACAGCTGGGTAAAACAATTAACTAGTTTTCTCCTCCTTTAGCATTCATAGACCTTCAAGCATTATGAAAGCTGGTATTTTCTTTTCTTTTCTTTTCAGAGTTCTTAGTTTTATAAATAAATAATTTGTTGATAATTTCACATATGCATTTAAGGTGTTTTGATCAAATCCATGCCCCCTCCCTCCCCTCGATCTCCTCCCATATCTCCCCATCACTTTTTTCTGATGACTTCATGTAGTCTGTCTTCTTCTTTGATTTATTTATTTATTTTCATGGGACTTTTGGATACTCTAACATTCCCCACTCTGAAGAGGTATCCCTAAAATCTTTTAATGATTAGATACATGCTCTCAAATACTTTCAACATTTTTGGCATTTGGTTCAGAGTATGTTGCTAAGAGGCCCAAGGATGTTTTGACTTTTAGCAAAGAAACTACCTACTTTTCTTTGGGGTCTTTTTACCACACTTGCCTACCAATCCTTACCTTCTGTTCTTATCACACCATATTCTGAAGAGGTTACCCAAATTGCTGATAGGGAATCAGGATGTAGACTTCTCTGGATTCTTCCATGCTGAACAGGGATGCAGGGTGAGGCAATTGGACTACCCTTTTGGTGAGTCTGTCTAAAAGACTCCCAAATTGCATAACTCTTATCTCTAACAGAAAAAGAAAGTCCTTGATTCATGAATAGGAGATGTGAAGGAGAAGTAAAGGCAAGAGTAATTAGCATTACAAGTTCTAGACAGGGAACTACCAAAAAGACAGAAAAGGGCAGTTTTCAAATTTGTATATGAGAGACTATTGTAATTTCTTGACAAGGGCTTCCAAAAGCATCCCTCTATTGTGTTTTTCCTTTTTCTTTTGTCTTCCAAGGCTGGACACTGGAGTGGTAGATTCAGGATTTGCTTTCAGGTATTTTGACAGCTATTGGAGTGGTTAGAATCAGTGTCAGTTCCCTCTCAAAGGCTATAGATTGGGGAGAAAACAAATTTATCCATCATTTTAGAACAATAGCTGCTTGTCTCCCTTAGCTACAGCTTGGCACTACAGTATTGGAGACCAAGATTTGAAGTCTTACATCTAAGCAACACTTTCTCGTTAGGAACAAAATCATCAATGAGAAATAATTGTCTAAATAACTTTTTATATACACTTAAGCCTAATGTCTGGGAAGTGTGATAACTTGAACTCTTAAAGAAGTATACTGATGACTTTCCTCTTTGGTTATACTTTCCTTTTGGGTGTTTAAGACCATACAGTTTCTCCAAACAAATCAATTTATTTTTAAATGTAATGTCATTTGAGGATCTGATCCTCAGGGGTCACATGGGCTTGGGAGGCACTCCTGGCTCCTTTCTTTTAACAGTTCCATCTATGTAAAGATAACTAAAAAGCCCTGCTCGACCATGTCTGGCTTCACTTAGAAGCGTGAATGAGATGTTTCCCCTGAGTAGATCCTCCTCTTTGTAGACTGGACACTGGCTCAAGTCCATCTTCTGGGGTCTCCATGTCCTCCCTGAACAGAGGACAGGTCACTCACCACAGTTAGAAGATATTTTGAGAGATGTTCCATAGTCCCCTAGAACTTAGTCAACTTTGGAGGGCAAGGGGCAAAAACCATCCTTTAAATCCCTTTGACCACATTAATACAGGTCTAAAACTATGGCTGTTAAATATCCAATAATGTTACTTCCACCAGTCTGGTACTTTTAATTATCAGGTACTATGTAGCTAAGGCTTGTGTGAAAAACCAAATATTCTCAGATAAATCTTGACTAGATATATATTTTGTTCATAAACTAGCTGACTAAACTATGACCATAGACATTTTAAGATTATGTGTATATTATTTTTGTCTCAACCTTGATATATCACAACAAACCTAAACAGAGCATCATCACTTGCTTAGGCATTCTCATTTTTTCTATTTTGGAAAATATCTCCATTCCCATATCCTTTAAATGTATTTTACATTCTCATTTTCTTTTTTTTCTAATAATTATGAGACAATATCATTAACAAATTAATTTTCCATCTGTTGTGAAACTTCTTTTCCTGGGGATGCTAAGCAATGCCTATTCCATTTTAAAGGTCTAGTGTCAAGTCAATGTTTGAATAAAGTTTATCTGTGGAGCCAATTAGCTTATTGAAATTACTGAGACAACTGAGGGTTTGCTGAGGTGTATGTATGACCTGAGGGTATGCATACTAGAAAGCCTTTTCCTAGCAAGGCTCATGCCTTCTCTTCCTAGCCTTGCCTAGATTGTATACTTTAGCACTACCCAAATCCACGAGGCCATGTGTGATTAGTATCAAATTACATACAGTTGGATGGGAAGAGTGGCTGGATAATCCGATGAGGGTCCAATACCCTGCTTGGCCCTCCTTTAATGAATGGACACAGCCATCAACAATCCCAATTGTGATGATATTTAGTGATCAGGCTCAACTGATGTCATGATGATGGTAGTTGTTTCATGCAGAAGGGACTGCTATAGCATCATCTAATTAAAAGGAACTGAAATTTAAAAGGATTTGGTGTTAGGATCCATATATGAGGGAGAACATACATTGTTTATTTTTCTGAATCTGTGTGACTTCACTTAGTATAAGAGTTTCTAGATCCATTCATCTACTCGCAAATTTCATAATTTTAATTTTCTTTATTGCTGCAAAGAACTCAATTGTATAAATATACCACATTTTTGTTAACCACTCATCAGATGAGGGGTGCTTAGGTTGCTTCCATCACTTAGCTATTGTGAAAAGACCAGCAACAAACATTGTTGTACAAGTGTCTCTACAATAGGATGAGTCCTTTGGGTGTATGCCAATGAGTAGTATAACCAGGCTACATGGTAGGTTCATTTTTAGTTTTTTTTAAGAGTTCTCCACACAGTTTTCCATAGAGATTGCATGAGTTTGAAATGCTACCAGCTGTGAATGAACATTCCACTTTTTCCACATGTTAGCCAGCATTTGGTATCATTTGTTCTCTTAATCCTAGCCAGTCTGATTGGGGTAAGGTGATACCTTAGAGTGGTCATAATTTGCATTTCCCTAATTACTGACGATGTTGAACACTTTTTGAGATGTTTCTTAGCCATTTTTATTTATTCATTTGAGAACTCTCTGTTTAGATCTTTAGCCCATCTTTCCATTGGGTCATTTGGTTTCTCGCTTCTTTGTTTTTTGAGTTTTTTATATATATATTCTGGATGTTAAACCTTTGTCAGATGTGTCACTGGTGAAGATTTTACCCATTCTGTAGGTTTTTCTCTTCACTTTTTTGATTGTTTCTTTTGCTGCAAAGAAGCTTTTTAGTTTAATGAGTTTCCACTTGTTGATTGCTGACCTTAATTACTGAGCAACATCTGTCCAATTTAGAAAATCCTTTCCTACACCTATATCTTGTAAGTTACTGCCAATATTTTCCTCCAATAGTTTCAGGGTTTCCAATTTCACATTGAGGTCTTTGATCCATTTGGAGTTGACTTCTGTGCAAAGTGAAAGATAATGATCTCATTTCATTCTTCTACAGGTGGTGATCCAGTTTTGTCAGCACCATTTGTTGAAGATGCTTTCTTTCCTCCATTGTGTGTTCTTGCATCTTTGTCAAATATCAGGTGGCTGAAATTGCGTGTAATTGGGTTTCGATCTTCAACGATGCTCCATTGATCTATGTGTCTATTTTTGTGTCAGTGCCATGCTGTTTTTACGACTTGAGCTCTGTATTATACTTTGAGATCTTGTATAGTAATCCCCAGCATTGCTCTTTGTGCTCAGGGCGCTTTGGCTATCTGGGGTCTTTTGTGCTTCTATGTGAATTTAAGAATTTTATTTTTAATTCTGTGAAGTATGACATGGGGATCTTGATTCATATTGCATTGAATCTATATATTGCTTTTGGTAGGATGGTCATTTTTACAATATTACTTCTTTGAATCCATGAGCATGGGAAGTCCTTCCATCTCCTGGTGTCTTCCACAATCTCTTTCTTTAGTGACTTAAAATTTTCATTGTAGAAACCATTTTGGTTTCTTGGGTCTGGTTTATTCCAAGATATTTTTTGTAGCAATTGTAAATGGGAGCATTTCCCTGTATTCTTTCTGTAATTGCTTATTATTGGTATTTAGAAAGGCTACTGATTTTTGTAGCTTGATTTTATAACCTTCCACTATACTGAAAGTGTTGATCAGTTCTAGAAGTTTTCTGGTGGAAATTTTGGATCTCTTAGGTATAGTATCATATCATCTGCAAAAAGTGATAGTTTGATCACTTCTTTTCCAATTAGTACTTCTTTAATTTCCTTCTCCTGTCTTATTGCTCTAGCAAGAGTTTCAAGCACTGTGTTGCAAAGAAGTGGAGATAGTGGACATCCTTCTCTGGTTCCTGATTTTAATGGGAATGCTTCCAGTTTTTCTCCATTTTGAATGATGTTGGCTGTAGGTTTGGTGTACATAGCTTTAATTATGTTGAGGTATGTTCCCTCCAGTCCAAATCCCTTTAAGATTTTGAACATAAATGCATGCTGAATTTTGTCAAAAACCTTTTCTGCATCTATTGAGATGAAAATGTGGTTTCTGTCATTGACACCATTTTTTAAATTTTCCATAATCTTTGCTTGAATTGTCCAATTCTTCAACTTACTCCTCTAGTGTTGATATTCTGTTTTTCATTTCATTCATTTTAGTGGTGAGGCTTTACCTTGTTGTTTCAAGTTGGCTTATTGAGTTTTGCAGTTCATTCTTCATTTCTTCCTGAGTTTTCTTCAATGTTTCTCTTTTGTGAATTCATTCAGAAGTTTATCCCTGTCTTCTTTTAGTTCTTTGATTTGTTTGTGTGTTCTTTAAATTAATTGAATTCCTTCATCATGTTTATGATTGTTCTTTTTAAATTCAGTGTCCTGGGTTATCTCTAGGGGGTTCTTCTTGTAGAACTCTTCTACAGGATTGGTGGAGTTTGGTGGGGACATTGTGTTTTGGTTTTCCATTTTATAATTCTTTTGTTGTGATTTTGTCATGTGAATTTCTTTTGTTATTTATTATTCTGATATGAGAATGAGGATGAAGTATGCTTCTATTACCAGGGTGCCTACATCCTTTCTTTATTGATTATGTAAAACTGGTTGGTATAGGTTTAGGTTCTCAGGTTTAATTTGGAGGGAACTGATGGCTTCAAGATCAGCTATTCAGGAGTACCCACAGAAGCCCAATTCAGGTTCCAGTCAGTTACATTTAGGCTTCCTTCACCACGTGGAGGCAGGATCCAGGTGCTCTCAGGAAGTCCCCAGTGTTCTTAGCCCATATGCCAGATGGAGGCCAGAGGGAGGCCAGACCTTGGCACTCTCTGGCATTCTGTTGAGATCAGAGCTGCTAAACTTATAGAGGTCTGAACCCAACATCTCAGGCAGTCTACTAGGATCTGAGTCATATCTTACCAAAGCCAGATCTGCCCCAGGGCCTTGAGAGGGGCCTCACAAAATACTTGATAAGGGGATGAGTGTGGCACAATTAGGGGATGCTCACTACCACGTGGAGGCAGAATCCGGGGGCTCTCAGACAGTCTCCTGCGTTCTCAGGCCCTCTGTCATAGGGAGGTCAGAGGAAGGCCAGAAGGAGGCCAGAACTCGGCACTCTCTGGAGGTCTGCTGAGATCAGACCCTGTCCACTCTTAGTTGGCTTTTGTCCTAAGAGACTGGTTTTAACCTTGGAGCAGCAATAGACCTGACAACTGCTGGCTTCGCTGAAAGACAGTTTTATCAACATTTGCTACACATTAGAATCACCTGGGGAGCTTTTAAAACTAGGATGTCTGGCCATATCACCTAGCTAATTACATCAGAATCTCTGGCATGAAAGCTAGTCTTTAGGGAGGGATGAAGCTGTCATGTCAGTTCCAGTATGATTTTGTCCATGTTCTATGACTTAAATTTATGATGTCTTCAGCAGTAGGAGTTTTCCATCGAGTTATCAGTAACAAATAACAATGGGCTTGCAGTGTTTGGGGGGGGACTATGGGACACACTGACCAACAACTTGAAAAGTGGTAACCCATACTTGGAACTGTTTTTTTTGTGTAGTTGTCTTACATATCTGAGAAAAGCACTGCCCAACCATTATAGAGTAACTCCATTTAAATTCATTTTATATATGCATATGTGCATATTTTGAGAAGATTGTATAGTAGCAGGTCTTCATGAGTTTCTCAAAGGTATTTAGTATAAGTTGTCCTTCCCAATAGTCAGCCTTCAACCATGCTCTCCAATCCCCATTTCACTTAGCATTATTCTGCTTTTCACCTTCATACCATGTCTATTACATCCCTTTATTTTAAAATCTCCCCATGTCTCTTTACTGGTTTCCTGATTTCTGTGGGTACTCCAATTTAAACACACATATGTAAAGACTGAAAGTTAGCCTCCACACATGGAGAGAACTCTTTTCTCTGGGTCTGGGCTACCTTACTCACAATCATTATTTCAAACTCCAAATACTTACCTGTGAGTTTAATAATTTCATCTTTCTTTATTGATGAATAATAGTCTACATAACATACAGACTACATTTCCATTAACTATTCATCAATTGATGACATCTAGGTTGTTTCCATTTCCCCACTGTGGTGAATACAGCATCAATGAGCCTGTAAAAGCAAGTATCTCTGTAGTATGATATAAAGTCCTTTGAGAACAAGCTCAGAAGTATCATAGATAGGTCATATGGTTGATCTACTTCTACCTCTGTACCATGACTTTCAAAGTGGCTTTGCTGGTTTGCATTATCACTAATAATATATATTTGTTCATCTTTCCCTGCATCTAAGACAGCATTGGCTGTCATTTGTTTAATTTTGGTATTAGTCATTCTGGCTGTGGTATGATGAAAACCTAAATTTGTTTTAAATTGCCTTTTCTGATGGATGAGGATGTTGAAAATCAGCCATTATGAATACTCAGTTTCATCACAGAGATGCAGGGAGGGTTCAACATACAGAAATACATAAATATAATCCATCACAGAAAAATGCTCAAAGACATAAAAAACATCTTCTCATTACATGCAGAAAACACGGTAGGGATTCCATCTCCCATGGCCTTTGATAAAACTCAACATCCCTTCATGAGAAAAGTCCTAGAGAATTTAGGGATACAGATAACAAATCTCAATATAATGCAATATACAAGCTTACAGCCAACATCATTCTAAATTTATACTGAAATCAGGAACAAGACAAAGAGAGCCACTCTCTCCACTGCTGTTCATTGCAGTGCTTGAAGACATAAAATAATAATTAGAGAAGATAAAGAGGATATAAATAGGAAATTAAGAAGTCAAAGTATTATTTGTATATTACATAGTTTTATATATAAAATATCCTAAAGAAAGCACAAGAAAACATCTACCATTGATAAATATGTTTAACAAGTAACTGGATCAAAAATTAATACACAAACAAGTATCTTTTGTATATAGCAGAAACAATCTTACTAAGAATGAAACCAGAATAATGATCCCGCTCATTGTATCCTAAAAAATAGTGACAATTTTTTTTCAATCTAGCAAAGTGAAAGACATTCTAAATGCAAACTCAAAGAAGCTACAGGAAAAAAATTCAAGAAGGTACCAGGAGATGGAAAGGCAGCCCATGTTCATAGATTGGTATAATTAGTATTGTAAAAATGACCATCTTACTAAAAACAACCTATAGATTTAATGTAACCCTATCAAAATTCCAAAGCAATCCTTCGCAGAAAAAAAGAAAATAATTAAACTCTCCAAATTTACATGGTAACACACACACACAAAAAAATCACAGAATATTCAAAAAATTTGGAAGTATCATTAGCTCGGATTTCAAGTTGCATTGACTCATAGCAATAAAAACATGATACTGGCATAAAACCACACACATTAATCAGTGTAATAGTGCACGTCAAAAGCTGTGGCTAAATGTAGAAGAAGTTGCACAAAAGTCAACTCCAAATGGATCAAGGACCTCAACTTCTGACCTAATAGTGTAACCTCTTAGAGGCATGTATTAAGGTTCTCTAAAGAAATAGAATTGAGCATATATATATATATATAATTGGCTTATACAATATGGTCCAGGTAGTCCAACAATAGTTGGCTCATGCTGAGGAAATCAAGAATACAATAGTTTTCAATCTGACAGATTGGATGTCTCAACATTCCAAATTCGGTAGTGGGGGATTCTGAAAAACTACTGGTTTTAGTCAACATTGGAAGAACAGAGAAACTATTTCTAATACCAGCAAAGGAGTGCAAAAGAAACAGGTTGGATGAGCTTGCCAGACAAAGTGAAAGCAAGTAGGCAAAGCAAATCTTCCTTCTTCCATAGCCTTTTATCTAAAGGCCACAAGGAGGTACCACCCATACCTAGTGTGTGTCTTCCTGCTTCAGATAACCTGATCAAGAATATCCTCAGAGGCTTTTTTAAACTGCTTCCAGATCCAATCAAGTTGGCAACCAAGATTAACTACCACACAGAAAAAGCAGGGAATAGGCTTCAACTTACAGGCACAGGAAAGGAGTTTCAAAATAAGGCCTTAGTAGCATAGACATTAAGAAAAACAACTGACAAATGAGAACTGAACTAAACACATCTGCGTAGCAAAGGAGAATGGCAATCGAATAAAAAGGCACCCTACATAAAGGGCAAAGATCATTGAAACTTCCCTTTGTTCCATAAATTTATTTTGATAATTAGCTACAAACTATCTTACTTGTTTTGAATCCTCTCAACAATGTTTAAACAGTGACTTAACCAGTAATGTTAAAGAAATTATTCACAGTTGTTTAATGGGCATTTTTAGGTTTTGAGTAAACTGAAATTTTAAAGAGAAAGAAGTATTTATTGGCATGCATTAGCTAAATCATTAGTCTATACTGAAGCAAAATTATTTTAAATTTAAAAGTGTGTGTGTGTGTGTGTGTGTATGTGTGTGTGTGTGTGTGAATCATGCTTGTCTGACTGTGCTCAGCCTGTTCTTTAAATAACACATATAACACCAAAGATGACATCTAATAACTGTTTATTGTGTACTTAAAATACAGCACATGCTGTTCTAAGCACTTTTTGTGGAGAAACTGACAAAACGGTCACAACAAATGTCAATAAATTCTACTTGTACCGTTATTTGGCAAAGTGAGAAAATTGAAGCACAGAGTGTGGTTTCAATAGCTTTGCATTACTATGACAATATATCTAGCATAATCAACTCAGTAAGGGAAAATATGTATTTTGGATGGTGGGTTTAATAGATTTCACGACATAATTGATTGATGCCGTGGTGGCATTGTATAGCATGGAGGGAACATGTGGCAGAAAACTCCTGTTAACTTCATGGTAGACAACACAGAGTAATCCTGGACATTAAGTTACATAAAAGTAATATTCCAGAATAAATGGTGAGATGAAAATGCTCCATGATCTATAACAATATTAAAGAGGACTCATTTACATAGAGCAATATTTATGAAGATAGGACAGAACATCTACATACTTTAGAAAAGAATTACAACACCCCAATATTCCCTTCAATAGCAAGACCCCAGTGATATAATTTCTTTCCAGTTGGCCACATCTCTTAAAGTTTCTTCTCCCATAATTAATCCTATACTACGTTATAATGCAACATGGTGTGAATTATTGGAATGTAACTAAGTTTACTTGGACAGGGAAAATACATTTGTACTACAGTTACAAAATATTGTTTCTATAAATAAAAAGAATTGAATATGTATTATAAAAATACTAAAGGAAATGCTGCTAAACACATTCATTATAAAAAAAAATCTCAGGAACTACATTTATCCTGACTTCAAAATTGCACATGCATACATATATTGATACAACGGTGGTACTCTATAAATATATGCAATTTATAAGTACATTTTTGAAGAGTGTGGGTTGAAGCATAGTATGATATTCTCTCCCAAAGAATGTCAGAAAATATATACAAAGTACTTCTTACTTTTTATTGAAATATCTTCCTTGCATCTCAATATGCTGTATTGCCATTTCAATTTACTTCAGAATATGTTTCATTTTCTATTATTTATTTCTCATCTATGGATTATTTGTAAATTATTTAAATTCAAAGCTTTTAGAAATTTGGAAATGTTTCATAAATTTTTCCTATGGCCATATTTGGAACATTAATCTATATTAATTTGGTGGCAATTTATATTCTAGTACATGATATTTCCTGGTGAGAAATAATTTGTACTTTCAAAGAACATGTTCCAGTTGGGGTAGTACCATAAATATCAAATGGATCATAGTAATTAATACTGTTCCTCATCTCATGTGTGCTTTTACTGAGCAATCATCTTGGGTTTGTATAATTTCTTCTATAATAATGTCAATATTCCAAAACATGTGTTTTGAGAGTTGTACTATTAAGAAATAAAATGTTCACTTTTCCTATGTTTTATATATTGAAACACTATTTTGCAACTGTAGCACACTCGTATCAAATATCTGGATGTAAATCTTATGAAGAAAATATAAAATTATTAACCATGAATGTTGGCCACTTCCATCATATTAAATGAAAATCTTTTTTTGCAAAAGACATCTTTAAGATAATTAAATCATTGTGGAAGGGTTAGACAGGAAGAGAGAGAGGAGAGATAAATAATGCCTAGATAGTGTGAAAAACCAGAGGAAACCATATTAGTCTAACAACCTAATGACAATTATGCATATAATATATCCACATGAGTTCATATGTATAGCTCAAGGTTACATAACAAGAAACACTGCCATACAGGAAAAACTTTCCATTGAATTGTTGGCCAGGGTGGTTCAAGAGACTACCAAAATTACACAGGCTATTGTCACAGCCCTTGATTGTCTCCCAGAACAAAAGGTAAGACCCTATTCCTGAAGACAGAACATACCTTGGACACAGGATTTAGAAAAATGTACCTGAAACTGACCTGGAAGCCACCTCCCCTGAAGGCTAGCTGTCATATCTTTTGAAAGCACTATACAAGGAGCTAAGGGAGAACATCAGCTGATAGTCCAAAAGAAGCTTCAAGACCAAATAACCACATCAATTTCCTGCACAGAATGGCACTGGTGCTGTAGTGGCACTTTTACCTTGTGGACAATCAACAGCTACCTAATTGGGAAAAAAGTCCATTCAATGGGAGGAAACTCATGTGGGTACTGTAAACATAGCCAAATACATATGACAGAAGAGGTCATAGATCTTAGAGGAAACCTCAAGACTGTCACATCCCTAGACTAATGTAATTTCGTACTGCGTGCAAAATATGTATCATTAGATTTACAGATAAACATACCAGTTGTCCCTCATTAAGGAAGCTTCTTTTGCACCAGACAGAGACTATTGCAGAGTACCACAACTGGTCACACACAGACATTGTCTGTGAATTGTTCAAGTCTAAATGGCACATCTATAATGCAACTTCTATACCTAAGGCTCAGAACATACAACCAGAGATAACAAAGACAGTAATGAATATCTCAAATCTCATTAATGAAGCCAGGGATGCAAAATGTCACAAATAACAGAAGTGTAGCGACTAAGAGTTTTCAGAATGCTGCTTCATGGATTGGACCACTGTATTAAACTCTACCCACCCAGGGCTGAGGGACTATTGTGGAAGAGGAGCCAAAAAGATTGTAAGAGCCAGGGAGGAGTTGCATGACCATATGGAAATAGAGGCCTACAAGATCTTGGGATCCTGCTCATACGAACCTACAGCAATGCTTTCATCATACAGGACCCATGCAAACTCAAACAGACAAAAACCCAGGATATAACTGGGGAAATAGACAGTTGACCATATATTAGCTGAAGAAATATTGGCAACTGATTACCGCTGGGCAAGGAAGAGCTGATCTTCCAAAAGCAAGGGACTCTATATAGGCTGACTAGAACTTAGTAGATGAACTTGCACTGAGGGATATGTGGGAACAATCAGTTGATACAATAGGCCTTAAGACAATGGCAGAATGTATGAATTTAAGTAGGGGCTATGGGATGGTGCCAATGGGGAAGGGTGTATACAAGTGATTAAGATCAGTTGAGATTTTTTGTATGAAATACACAGAAATTCAATAAAAATGTACAAAATTAAGAGAAAAACAACAACAAATAACTTGTATATTTTATCTAGTGAATTTGTTAGGAAAATATATGCCAATAAAATTATGTGCTTTACAGAGAATTAAAAGAGAGGGAATTAAACACCATGTCAATGCATAATCTGAATATTTGTGTATATTATAAGTAACACAATAATTTAAAAAAGAAATTTCTCTAGGACTTATGTTCTCTCCTGCCATGTGTTATAGTGCCATCCAGGAGTTCATTCCCATTGAGAGAGCTTTCAGTTGAATTAGATAGCTGTGATTGCCCCCAGATAAAAGTGCCACTACTGACAATGGAGGTAGTTTACTGTGCCAGTCGTTATGGTTATTAAGCTTTAGGGCTGGGTTGGGCCATTGATTGTTTTCCACCTTTGGCAGTTTACATACCATCATCTAGCATTATGATAGCTAAACTTCAAGTAGAAGACTTCAAGGTCAATTCCTGCTCCATTGCTCCAATCTTGTATCCAACATATGTCCTGTCTTCAGCAATAGGGCTTATCACTAGTTCTGGGAGATAACCAAAAAGTTTGGCAATTGCCTGTGCTATTTTGGGAGTCTCCTGGACCACTTTCAACCAACCACTCAAAGGGAGGACTCTTCTGTCTGGCACTGTGTTTCACGCCAAGCAGCTCCCAGGCATACATATGCATCAATGTTTAAACACTGTATGTACACTTCTCATTGGGGTTTCAGGGGTATCACATTTCCCTCTGTGTCTCCTAACCCCCCAAGATACATTCATCTCTAATCTTTGTCCTCTCTTCTGGCCACCTTCTTCCCTCTGCAGTCCCAGAGCCTCCATTATCCCCACCATCCCCACAATAAATCCTGCCTCCCACCCATACCCCTTCTCCTAAATTCACTCCCCCATACATACTGAGGCCCCTTGCATGTCCCTCCCTTCTTTCCTCACAGTTGAACACTCCCACTTTACTCACCTCTCCATTGGTAATATCTCCTCCCTACTATCCCCTATTTTTGGTCTTTTTTTTTCCTTTACCTCCATGTATATTTTCCATTTTCCTGGTGTTAAAGCAAAATGTGCATACTCACATACTCTGAAATGTAGTTCCACAATCTGAAAATGAGGGAGAACATAAGTCACTTGCTTTTCTGTGTTTGTGTTACTTCACTTAGTATAACACACTCTGGTTCCATCCATTAACTTGCAGATTTCATGATTTCATCTTTTCTTACTGCTGAATAGAACTCTACTGTGTAAATGCACCACATTTCCATTATCCATTCATCAATTGAGGGATATTTGGGCTGTTTCTATTTCTTAGCTATTGTGAAGAGAGCAGCAATGAAAATGGAACATAGTTTTGTCTTTTCTTACTGCTGAGTAGAACTCCATTGAGAAGAACCACATTTTCATTAACCATTCATCAGTTGAGGGACATTTATGTTGTTTCCATTTCTTAGCTATTGTGAAGAGAGCAGCACCAAACATGCAGAACAAAGTATCTCTACAGTATGAGTCCTTTGGGTATATGCCAAGAGATAGTATAACTAGATCATATGGTAGGTTCATTTTTAGTTTTTTGAGAGTTCTCCACACTGTTTTCGATAGTGGTTGCATGAGTTTGCATTCCCACCAGCAGTGAAAGAGTGTTTCTCTTTCTCCACATCCTCTCCAGCATTTGGAGTCTTTTGTTCTCTTGGTTTTAGCTAGTCTGACTGGGGTAAAATGGAGTCTTAAAGTGGTTTTTATCTGCATGCCTCTAATTACCAAGGATGTTGACCACTTTTTAAAGTGCTTCTTACACATTTTTATTTCTTCATTTGAGAACTCTCTTTTCAGGTCTATAGTACAACTTTTATTTGATCGTTTATTTTCTTGTATTTTGTTGTTGCTGATGTTTGCTTTCTGAGTGCTTTGTATACTATGAATATTAATTCTCTGTCTGATAAGTTGCTGGTAAATACTTTTTTTTTTTAGTTTAATGAGGTCCTACTTATCGATTGTTAACTTCATGCCTAAGCAGGTGGTGTCTGATTTAGAAAATTCTTTCCTACACCTATATCTTAGAGCGTACCTGACTTTTTAAAGACTCATGATGTTAACATTTGTTGTTTTTATTACTATTTTCATACTTAATATTACTGTTATATAGTTTTTTGTCTTAAGGCAAGTTACCAACAATTTAGATATTACTGAGTTTTCTTCTCAGAATTACATTAAACATCATGAGGAATGTACTACAGGTGTGACTGGTTTCCTATTGCATCACAATAGGTAATAAATAATTGGTGGTCGTTGTTTGCTTCATTGATTACCTTAAATTTATGACGAATGCACTTTCATCCCTGGGTAATATTCTGGGATCATATGATCTGTTTTAGACTACATATGTGGTCTTTCTCAGAGAACTTGAGGTCAGTCAAGCATCACAAGTTTAAATGTCTACTGCAACATAAAAACCCTTCCTTATTTCTGGAAGTGTTACTGTGGATGTTTGAATAAAATTTGTATCTCAGCTTGTGATAATATAATCTACAAGTGTTTTTTCACAGGCAATGGGTCTATGGTATAGGTAGTAAGAAGCCCTTACATGCGTGTCTGAATTTTGAGATGGTTCCTTTAATGTTGAACATGCTTTTACTAAATTCACCTTATAATTTCCATACATGAGTCATAGATACATTCTTTTATTAAAATCCAGTGGTTATAGAGAAAATAGTAAAAATAAAAATAATAGTAGCATATTAATTACAATTGCAGAATGAAGAAAAATTTTTTATTCAAGATAATGTACTTAAGTCCTGATTAATGGGAGGGAAATCACGTATGGTACTGTAAACATAGCCAAGTACACATGGCTAGAGAGGTCATAGTCCCTAGTAAAAATGTACATCTGGCACTTCCTTAGACCAATGTAATTTCTTACTGTATTCTAAATATGTAACATTATATTTATAGACAAATATATCTCTCAACACTCATCAAAGAATTTTGTTTTTTTATTACAACAGATGAACACTATCACAAAATTCTGCAACTGGCAAAACACAGAAAATAAATGACTGTGAGATGCCCAGTCATAACTAACACATCTACAATGTAACCGCTACACCTAAGGCAAGGAACATTGAAGAAAAGAGGGTGAAAAGAACGTAAAAGCCAGAGGGACAAGACACCTGCTGCTAGTTAATGCATTGTAGACATGATAAAGAAGTGGAGCCAATGAAATCTCCATACTGTTATTGTCTGTCTAGATCTGCATAATGACAATGCCAATTCACAGGCCAATGTGGCTCCACTAATTGGACTCAGTACATTAGTCCCATCCCTCCCAGTCTCCCACAAACTCCCCCTATGTCCCCCTACTTTTTCTCAATTTTCTCACAATTTCTTGTCCTCTTCTTTGATTATTGTTGATATACACACACACACACACACACACACACACACACACACACGCACACAAAATCCATTTAGTGGTGCTCCTGTGTGCCAATGTTTATGGCTACTCACTTGGGTTTATCTATCCTCTCAGGGAGCTAGTCCCTGGGGAAAACATTCTCCCTCCCTTAGCATTCCATTGTTGCTTATAGCTCTTCATCTTGAAGTGTGATCCTGCGCTATTCCCCACTTCCACCTTGGCATGTCAACTGGTTTGTCATGCATATCTCATTAAACTCACTGTGGAGATTTCAGTGGTGCATTTTCTCTTTGTCAAAATGCATTAACTAGCAGCTGGTGTCTTATCCCTCCGGCTCTTACCTTCTTTCTGCCCCATCTTCTAAAATGTTTCCTGTGCCTTAAGAAAAGATGCTGCACTGAAGATGTGTTACTTGAGACTGGCCACCTCACAGTCATTTTTTTTTTGTCTGCATTTGACTAGTTGTGGAACTTTATAAAAATATTTTTATTGAGGTTTTGTAAATTTTTTAAATTTCATACAACAGTTCTTATTCTAATTAAGACCTCTTCCCCGATCTATGCCCCATTGCTACTCCCCTACCCGGCCTAATTTATTGTTTTTAAGACTGTCAAAATGAGTACATTAGCTACAAATAATGACCATATACATTCATTTGTTATACTCTAGTATCCACTTAAAATATTTGTAACATATCAAAACATATAAAGATAAACAGATGCACAATCTGTATTAAACCAAACTTTATTCTTAAAATTTTACATAGAAAACATATCCCAATAAAGGTTTATGGTTTATATTCCCTCTGAGGCAAGATGGGATCACCATGGGGAAGTCAGGAGAAGTTGGGACCCCCACGCCTCCCCAGAGCCAGAGCCCCATCATTGCCACCTTCACTCCTGTCTCCAGTGGACGAGCTTCAGATTTTTCCTTTACTATTTTTCTTTTGTAAATAAAAAGCACTGAGTTCCAAAGTAAAAAACGAAAAAGAAAAAGAAAAAAAAAAAGGTTTACACTCCTACTTCAGAGGTCAAATTTTTATAACCTATTTTCACAGTGTCAAATGTACACATACTTATTTAAGAAGTGAATGGCTTTAATGAACTTTAAACTTACCCTTCATTTTAATTTTGTTTTTTCTTAATGTATATTTTTACTGAATTTTGTGCATTTCATACAATAGAGCTTAATCATTTTTAAACACCAACATTTAAAAATCCCCATTTCCCTTCCCATCAGATTTCATGCATTTTGTTATTTATGTTAAGTCTTAATCAAGTCAAGCTTTTGTCCTTTGGTGTAAGTTCATCCAGTGGGGTCTAGTCAGCCTATCTACAGTCACTCCCTTAAAGAAGATCAGCTTGCCCTCACCCAACAATAGTCAGCTGCCAGTAGTTCCTTGGCTAATGCTGGGGCCTGCTGCCCACATGTGGCACTGTAATCATAGCCAAATACATATGGCTGGAGGAGAGGTCATATTTCCTAAAGAAAATCATACTTCTGCAATATCCCTGGACAAATGTAGTTTCTTATTCTATGCTAAATATTGATCCTTATATTTATAGACATGTTTAACATTCACCACTTTTCAAAGAAGATACTTTTTGCAATAGATGTAGACTGTTATATAGACTTCCACAACTTGTCACACACAGAGAATAAGTGGCTGAGAGAAGCCCAGGACTAAATGGCACATCTACAGTGGAACTTCTACTCCTAAGGCTCATGGAATATAACAGAAGAGGGCACAGAGAGAAGACTAAGACATCCTTCAACTCTCACCAGCAAAGCTGCCAAGTGCAGCAGAGTGTGATGCACACATAAAGCCACAACAAGATGTAGCGAATAAGAGACTTCAGAGTGTGTTTCTCTGTATAGAACTCTTATGTTAAACCTCATCCAGCCATGTCTCAGAGACGATTGCAGAAGATGGGTTACTAAGATTATAAAAGCTGGGTTTGTAGCGGAAGAACATCCTTATGAGGCAGTCTTCCAGGCTTCAGGGAACTTGTTCATGTGAACTTGCAGCAATGGTGACATCATGCACAGACTCAATCAGACAAATTTTCTCCTTTTGCAATCTGTGTTATAACTTTACCCATGTTAAAAATATTTGCAGATGTTATTACAACTGATTATATTCCTATATATGATTTCATTTTTGTAATTAGTATTTCCACAGTAAATATCCATTCCATGACTTTTTTCAACATATATTTGATATTATTTTTAAAGTGCTATTGGCTATGTCAAATATCCAGTCACATAATAGAGAAAAAGAATTTCAAAAATTATTAATCGAATATTTTATATTTATTCACAATTTGTATGTAAATCAAAAATGAATATATTGCTCAAGAACTCATTTCATGTAGCAAAGACATTGCTACATGAATTTTATTTGGTTTAACACAGGTTCCTTTTATGAACCCCTATTTGTAAATCTTATGGAAAATTATTTTTCATTCAAAGCCTTATGAACACTGTTTTCTGGACTAAATTATTTTTTGTAATTAAAAAATATTTTTTTCAAAACTGAAGTTTGAAGTTCTTTCAAAATTTCATTACTTTACCAATAGAGAATATCTACCATAAATTTTATTTAAATCAATAAACACAATATAACTTCTTTCTCTCAATTACATTACAATGTTCATGGGAAAGATAAAGCATTTAATTTCATAGGAAAATATCCTTATTTAATATGGAACATAAATATTCAAAGGTTTTTAAGACCTATTAACATTTCAGAAATTAATCAAAACTTCAATATGCCATGTTGATTTTCTAGCAATGCCTGTAACCTGAGCTCCACAGGGGTCCAATAGATCTGGTTACCTTGGGTACCTTCACTCAGGTGTACATACTCATACACAGACACATACGTACACACAAGATTAAAAATACAAATTTTTTTTGACACAAAGGTTTTTGGGTTTTGTTTTTCCTTGGGTTGGAGATTCATTTTAACGTGGCTACATTTTAAAACAGTAAGAGATTCTTGTAGTTTAGAGAGACATTAGACAGGCAAAAGGGGTTGAAGATTCCTATTAAAAAATGGAGCTTATAATGTGAAATGAAGAAGCCACATGTGGTGGGAGGGTAATTTTAATCCTGCTTCCCCAAATGTTTCTCCAGACTTCATTCAGATTGTATATGTCTGATGCTCTGACCCACTGTTGCAATGTGCTGAGCAGACAGCATCCCAGTAAATGTGTGAGCGCCCGACTCACAGAATGGGTGTGAGAAAGTTAAGGTCTATTCTAGAACTTGTCTCCCCAGCCTTCTTCCTGCAGAGGGACAGTGAGTCTCCATTCAATCCTTGATCCCCAGAGTTACTCGTTTTAACTGAAACATTTCAGAGAAGGACAGAGCCATGGCTGGCAGATTTGAGGGTAACTGTCTAAATGACTTTCCCTAGAAGGACTTCCATCCCTACATTACTGCTGCAAAGATGTGAGGTCTCTAAACATGAGGGTTAAGTATACTCTCCCTTATTTAACATTTACAAAATCTCTATATTCTTTATTTAAAGTATAGGCTTGTTTACAGAATGAGAATTCACTTTTTTTCTTTTTTTTTTTTTTGCTAATTTCTAGGAAAATAAAAAGGCATTTTTTTCTCCCACTATTTTAGCATAGCAATCATCTATTTGTGACCCTTTAAGTGTGAATAAATTACAAATGTATTAGAGCATCCTACTTCTCCATAGAGTGACTATGGAGAATATTGGATTGTCTATCTTCCTGAGGAAAAAGAAAGAATCCAGTCTTAAAATAAATAACTTCTAAGAATCACAGGATATTCTATACAAAGAGACAATGACATACAGCTCCTTGGTTAGATGTAGCCATGTTGCACAAACTCTTAGTCACAGCTTGTGCACAAGGTTAAGGACAGCATAAGAGATTTTTGAAGGATCAAAGCATTTGTTTCCAGGAAATCGAGAAGGGCACGAATAGTCATAGAAATTGGTGGCTGCTTTCCTGAAGAATACAAACTACATATTTACTAACAACCAGAACAGAAAGAAAACAAAAGACAGTCTGACTGAAGGTCCTTCCTTGAACATGGGAAGAATGTGTCCTAAGAAAATCTCTATAAACTGAATGATGGCCATAATATGTTTAACCAGATTGATGGCCATTAATGGGGGGTCGAGACATGGCTTAGCAGTTAGGAGTACTTGCTGATCTTGCATAGGACCTGGATTCATTTCCCATCACTCCTATGATGGTTTACAATCATATGTAACTCCAGTTCCAAGGAATCTGATGCCTTGTTCCTGGCCTCATCAAACATTGCATAACTTAGGTGTACTTACATACATGCAGGCAAGACACTCATACACATACAAACAAAATGAATAAAAAATTTCAAAAAAAGAATAATCTGTTGGGCTGAGATGGCTCAGTGCTTAAGAACACTGGTTGTTCTTGCCGAAGACCCTAATTCGAATCCCAGCACTCACATGGCAGCTAACAACTGTCCATAACTCCAGTTCAAGGGGTCCAACAGACTCTTCTGTCCTCCACAGGCATTGCATGATATTGGTGCACTTACATACATGCAGGCAATACACTCATACACATAAAATAAAAATAATGAGTAAAATATTTTTTAGAAAGAATAACCTGTTATGGCTGAGGCAATGGCTTAAACTGAGAAGGGGAGAGGCAGCAATACAGGGGGAGATGTGGGAAAGAGAGATAAATAATTATGTCTGAAAAAGTCATATGGAAATGTATTGTTTTATAAACTAATAAATACATTTACTGTGTGTGTGTTTGTGTGTGTGCACGCGCAGGTGCGCGTGCAAGATTCTCTTGCTGAAGACACCACACACTTTAGAAAAAAGATTTGGAGAAATTGAGCAGGAACTGACATGGAAGACTCCTCCCTGAGGACTAGCTCTTATAGGATCAGAAGTTGCTATGCAATCTTCCAAGGGAGAAAACTTATCCATGGTACTACCCAACTGTAAAGTCTAAGAACCATAAAAATGTCCTGCCAAGCAAGCACCTCTACTGATGCAACAGAGGCACTTTTACCTTGGAACTGTCTTAATTGGAGACTCAGTAGGAGGGAATCCATGCATGGTACTAAACATAACCAAATGTCTGTGGCTGGAGAGGTTTAGACCCTAGAGGAGAATTTCCTACTGTTAATTTCTTATTATATTCTAAATACTTTTACAGTAACAGATAAACTTAGGTGTTACCATTCATTAAAGAAACTTCTTTTGCAACAGATGGAGACTATAGTAAAGTTTCAGAATTGGTTAAATTTCAAAGAGTAAGTGACCATAGAGTGCTTAGCCAAAATGGAAATATCTACAAGGTATCCCCTATACCAAAAACCCAGGGAACATCATGGAGAAAGGGGACAGAAATATTGTAAAAGCCAGAAGACTAGGACACCTGATGCTAGATAGTATGTTCTAGAAATCAGAAGGAAGTAGCACCGGTGAAAACTCAAAAACATGATTGCCAAAACAAACCTGCATAGTGATACCAACAGTGGAAATGCCAGTGTAGAGGGGAATTCAGAATGTCTCACCTTAGATGAAGAGCTGTATCAAGCTGACAGCTGCTGATGGAAGGAGAATCAGTTTTCTCCAGAATTAAGCTCCTTTGTGGATTCTCCAATTCCTGAATGGTCAGCTATAAACATAGGTACACGTAAACACCATTAAATGGAATTTATGTGGGAGTATAACTTTATATATATGTATGAATGTATATCAACAGTAATAACTAAAAAAGGAGTTCACAAAATTAAGAAGGAGTAGGGAGATATGGGAGGAGTTGGAAGGGAGAGAGGATGGGATGGAGTTATGAAAAAACAGTGTTCATGTATGAAATTCTCAAACAATAAAAAAGTATAACCAGTCAAAAGTACAGTTTTCCAAAGCAAGAAGGCTTCGATAAGTAGATCCTTTAATCATGATTTGAAAGAGTTCCATTTAAGAGCAAGCAGTGAACCTCAGGGAGGTATAGCTATTGAAAATTACCTTCAAAGACTTTACAGATTGCAAAAGTTATTCTAGCATCAGTTGAATGCCCATTCCCCCACTTCTGTCACAGGGCTCTAACAACTGAACAGGGAGGAAAAAGAATATATCACCATTCTGTTACTAACACTAGAATCATAAGTTGTGAGGAAAGTGTAACTATTTGATAGGCTCAGGGAGGTATAGCTATTGAAAATTACCTTCAAAGACTTTACAGATTGCAAAAGTTATTCTAGCATCAGTTGAATGCCCATTCCCCCACTTCTGTCACAGGGCTCTAACAACTGAACAGGGAGGAAAAAGAATATATCACCATTCTGTTACTAACACTAGAATCATAAGTTGTGAGGAAAGTGTAACTATTTGATAGGATATTAAAATTTTAAATTAAAATTTAAAGTATTAATTTAATTTTGATAGTTCAATTTTGCTCATTATCCAAATGAAAAGCTCCTCATGACTAAATGCTTCTGTAATCTAGGAGTCATATTTAAGATGTTTTTAAAAATCAGGATTAGGAGCTTTAAAAGAACATATTTGAAAACAACAGGCTTTTAGAAAAATATTGATCTATTTCCTCTTTATAATCTACAACTTCAATATATGACAAAATGTTTATAGTACAAGTAGAAACATAAATTTGGTTTATTTTGCTTCAACTTAACATAAAAATTTTCCCATATCCTTAACTTTTAAACATAACATTATGACTTTTATATTTGACTACTTTAAATATGCCTACAAGACTATTTGTGCTTATATAGCACAAAGAATATTACAATGAGATTAATCACAAGTTAAGAACACAGTTGTTGCTAAATCATGAGAATAGGTGTTCTGATCTGTGTGCCCACGTTAGGTGACTCACAACTGCCTGCAGAAAGAATTTAATGCCCTTCCCCGGCCTCAGCAGGTACCTTCATATATTTTCACACACACACACACACACACACACACACACACACACATAAACATAAAAGAACTGGAGGGATGATTCAGCAGTTAAGAACATTGGCTGCTCTTACAGAGGACCTGGGTTCAATTCCCAGCACCCACATGACAGCTGACAATAGTCTGTAACTTCAGTTCCAGGGGAATCTGACACACACTTCTGACTTGTGTGGGCATTGTATGACACAGGTGCACTTACATACAAGCAGGCATACTCATACACATAGAATAAAATAATTTTTAAAAAATAGAAATAAAAATATAACTTCTGGATAGCTACATCCAGCTAGCTGAAAAAAAATTTCTTAGAATCAGCATACTTAAATCAGTTTTTTCTTTTTGTTTTTATTCATAATGCTTCATGATAAATACAGCTTTTGCCCAGACCAGTGTGAGTTAGGTTTCCCCTGATGTTTTCTATAGTAATTTTACAGATTTGAGTGCTACATTTAAATCTTTAATCCAACTACATATATTGATTTTTATCTTGCTTGAATTTTTTGAGATAGGATCACGTTATACAGCCCAGGGTAGACTTGAACTTATGGTCTTCTTGCCTATGTCTCCAAAGAACTGGGATTACAGCAAGACACAGCACATGTCTTAATGCAGTAGATTTAGATATGAATTTCAAGAATACTAGAGAAATCACAGTGTGTAAAATAAATGGTGCTGGGAAAAGCAAACATCCACAGCCAGAATAAATTTAAATTATATGCATTACATATTTTGTAAAATATACATTTTTAATATCATATTGAAAATAGAATGGAACTTTATCCAAACAATACTGAAGATTTTGTTTAAACAAAGTTGGTTTGCTTTTTTTAGTACATCTAAAATATATTACATGCAATATAGAGCATATTTTATAGTATAGCCTATTTCACTGTACAGTATGTTTTATATACCTATTTGAATGCTGTAACCTGTAATATACACTTTAGTTTGTATTTAACAGTGTGTATCACTTATAATTCAGTAATATTTTTTAATGTTTTGTTATTTTTGTTGAATATGTATGAGTGTATTACCTGCATGTATGTAAGTGCACTGCCATCATGCAGTGACTGCAGAGGTCAGAAGAAGGGATCAGATCCCCTGGAACTAGAGGAAGGTTTTTAGCCATCTTGTGGGTGCTGAGAACCAAAGCCAGGTCCTCTGCAAGGACAACCAATTGTCTTAACCACTGAGCCATCTCTCCAACCTCAATTTGGTATATATTTAGTATTATAAAACTTACGAAGAGTTGGGGCTGGAGAGATGGCTCAGTGGTTAAGAACACTGGTTGTTCTTGCCTAAGACCTGGGTTCGAATCCTGGCACCCACATAGCAGCTAACAACTGTCCGTAACTCTAGTCCCAGGGCATCCGACAGCTTCTGCGGACATTGCAGGACATGGGTGCACTTACCTACATGCAGGCAATACTTACATACACATAAAATTAAAAAAAGTAAATTAAAAAAACTTACAAAGGATTAATTACTAACACAAGATCATAAAATAAACAAAATATTATATAAAAATAAAGCGCATAATCTGCACAATGGTAAGAATGAATATAACTAAATTTCCTGATAACTGTTTTTGTAACAATGGCTATATTTAATGTTTTTTTTTAACTTCTACAAAAACTTTATTGAGAATTTCATACATGCATATAAAGTGTTTTGATGTTTTTAAGTTGCTCACTTTTATATTCTTTTTAATGGAAATGTGTTTATCTCCTACTTCTTGCTCAAATATGCAAATGTTTTACTATTTGTTTTTTGTTTTTTTTGTTTTTGGTCTTTTTGAGACAGGGTCTCCCTGTAGCCCCAGCTGTCCTGGAACTCACTATGTGGACCAGGCTGGCCTTTACTATTTTTAACATACAAATAAATTCATTTGCTTTATGAATTGTCATGGCCATTAAATGCATTTGAGACTTTCTGTTATTTCCACACACATCAATTACACATCAAGGAGAGATCCACAGTAACCAAATATAGAATATATGCGTGGTTATTTAACCACATTTTCTTGACTTTGAAGGATCAAGTTAAGCTTTCAGTCTTTGGGTTTTTGTTGTCATGGTTATTTTTTTAATTAACCTAGATCACCTTGAAAATAGCACCATGTAGAATATATTATTGTCTTAGAGACATTAAATAAATTGTTTTACACTTTCCTGCCTATTTATATTGATCAACTGTGTCTTGCCAAGCATAGGGACCTGAACTTAATTTTTATTTTCTGACCAAGTATGACTTGCTTTGTTCCTTTAAAAAGAATAAGGTGTGAAAATCTGGGTCATTCCAATTTTAGGAGATGAAAACTAATCAGAAATTTGGTGAATAGGATTTTTTTTCCTTTAGATAAAATGGAAAATAAATGCTTCACAAAAGTTGCTCCACAGATACAAATAACTCAAATACCTGAATACAATTTCTATTACTTCAGAAACCAGGCATGATAGTGCACCCCTGTAATCCAAGCACTCCAAAAATGGAAGCAGGTGACTTAGAAGTTCATGGTAACCTTCGAATACCTAGCAGATTCAAGGCCATAACTGGATGCATGGGACCCTGACTCAAATTAAATATATTTTTTTCATAAAAATGGTAAACTTTCACCTCCTATATCTAACTAAACCCAGAGCATGTATATAAATAAATGACTTTTGTTCACAATACATACACACGTTCATACAAGTTATTTTTGAATCAAATATAAGATTAGATAAGTCTAAGTTTGAATCTCAATGAATATTAGCAGAATTGAATAAATCAAGAGCTAGCACAGTAGGGCTGGATTAGGGTTGACAGTCCTATGAAATCTATGATGGTTCATTCTACTCTACACAGTTTAGGCTTTACAAGCTTCACAGCACCCTGAGCACAATGCATTTCTACGTGAAAAGACAGTGAATTGACTCAATTTAAATAGTTTGAATTTCTCCTGTCTGTGACATAAACACATAATGTAGCCAGTTACTATGAACATTGTTCTGATATGAGAGAAATTCTAATGTCATCTCTAAATTATTAAATAATCAAACAATTTTAATTTTATTTCTCAATATGAAGAACCATTTATTTCTAGCAATTTTAGCAAGTTGTCAAGATGTCAAATTTGAACTAAATTATATGCCTTTAGTCTTATTCTTACTACTTTAAATTCATATTAATATTGTACTTTCCCTGTTAACTATAAAGTATAATTCAACAAATAATAATTATATTGAAAAAACTGGGAAGTTTTGACCACTGAACAAGTCATGTCTCTATTTTCATGACTTGATATTAGCAGTATCAAATATTTATTTTGTGGAGAGACAATAATACCTTTAAAAAAACAATTGATTTCATGTTTTTTTCGCATGATACTAATAAAATTTCAGTCATCTGGATTTCATTATCATTATTTTAGAAAAAAAGTAATGGGTCTGTAGAATTTGAGTCAGAGAAAAGTCAGAGATATTGCCGTAAAGAATAAGTCAGATGGAAACTTTCATGAAGAATCTTCAGATATGTGAAACTTTCTTCCAAATCCATCAACAGATAATTCTGGAGACTTTATTCCAAACATTATTTCTAACTGTGGCAATGACTTTTTCAATACGCACATCCTCTGGACAAATGACTTTTATTTAATCTTGCAACTGAAAGAAAAGTTTGCTTTTTTTATAGTATCGACAAGCTCACTGAGTATTGAACTCTTCTTGTGACTTTGTAGTGCCAAATTCCCCTCCCTCTTGAGAGACCTGTGTGCTCCAGGGTCTCGTGGTCCTAACGTGGATTGACAAAACCGACATGATACATTCTTTTTGGGTTTTAGCATGGTTTATGACATCCAGAAAAGGGTGACTTACAAAGGCATGAAATCCCACAGCCCATCTTCTACATTATGGCTAAGCTTTGAGATCCATGCCACCAACGCCACTCATTCTGTGTGCCCCCTCCCCCATGGTTCTTAGTTCCATTCCCTGTGTCCCAAAATGATGACTACTCCTCCCCTTTTCCCCAGTGTGTTCAGCGTTTCTCAGTGTCTCTCAGATTCGGTCTGTAGACACACCCTCATTCAGTTCTAGCTTTTCAGAGGATACCTACCCAACAGACTTAAACATAGAGCTCATTACCATTCCTTGCTCTTAAACTAGAACTATGTATGAATGTGTGTGTGGGTGTGTGGGTGTGGTGTGTGTGTGTGTGCCCACACGTGTGTTTCATATAAAGCACTTCAAAGAGTAGTCATTCGTTGAAAGAAACAGTTTATCCTAGTTGTATTGCAAACCACACATGGGATTAAATTGATAACAACTGTTTGTGTTTTTTTGTGTGTGTGTTTTTAACCTACCCTAGGTCAATAGGGATAACAAGCTACATAATCCTACTGGTAAGAGTCCACTTTTACCTCCCAATTTCATACTGGATATTCTGTTTCAAAGAAAAAGTGGAAGGTCATTACTTGGGTGGACCTTTCCGGGAATAATATGAAGGAACAGGTATTCAGAGAAGTTCAGGCCCCTATTGACTGAAACAGATGCTAAGAGTCAGATTTTTCCTCTTCAAGACATACACAAAATATTGTATTGCATAGTAACACCATTGCTACGTACACATCTTCCTAACCTCTGTGTCCCAGATATCTCAACCTTTACACTATTTTCCCTATATACACCATGCATGATCATAGTTGTGATATTTATCTGGTATTTTTTTTTAAAAACTACATTCTATTCTCCACTTTCTGAAACCTGGATAACCCTTAAAACCAAATTGCAGATTTTGACCTCATCAATAATATTTTCACTCAAATTTATTAGTATTTCTTGTCATGCTCTGTTGTCATTCTAATGATAATGACAATAATATGTACTTTATCCTTCTTTGTAAATAAGCAAGTAAAATCCACTACCTTTGTATCACTAATTACAAGATGAGGAGTATATAATCACAGGATTTTGCAATATAAAAAGCCGTCCAACAAAAGTCCATTGAAATCACATCTTGGTTTGAAGTATATATGATCAAAATTAAAATGAGATGGTAAACTAACTAGTAAAACTTTAAACCCCAATTTTGAGTGATATCTTTATGGCAGGAATTATACTAAGCTATTTACCCATCCTTCCCTACTTCTAGCAAAACCATATCAGTCCTCATTAGCCCTCAGAGTTGACCAGGTAGTTACTAAAGTCAGTTTTGTTTAACTACCTCTCTTCTGAAAACTATACACTTAGTGGGAGAATGTTCAAGAAAGCATACATTTCACATGTTTGAATAAAAGAAAACCCTCTGAGGTATTGACCAACTGAAGAATCAAAACAGAATTCATGAAATAAGAAATTCTGTCATATATTCTTTCACCTAATCTTACTTAGTGCTTTAGAAAATATGTCAGAGACCTTGAAGTAGAGCATTCTGGGTACCCTAGAACAACCTATGTCTTTTACCTACCAATTATAAATAAGCTTTATTTTTATAGCAGCTTTTTACCTACAAAAATATGGGGGGAAAAGGAGTTCTCAAATATCCTTCCTCTAATTACTCAAAATAAGGACATCTTTCATTAACATTAGTGAACCAATAATAACAAATTTTTATTAATTATCATTCATTCATATTCACTATTTTTTCTGATAATTTTATTTGAAGGCATTGCAATAAATGGAATTATCATCTTTCTTTAGGTGTGAATGAGCTGTGTGAGTTTTTAAGACAATTTTTGATGACCATGACAATTTTAAGGGTTATTGATCAAGTATTTATAGGATTCCTCTCACTGTTGGGATTCTCCTCAGTCACAGAGGAGCATACATTTGGGGGGAGGAAGGACATGGAAATAAAGTACCTTTCTTATTGGATATTATCAATGGTCTACTGCCAACATGATGTATGTCTGTTAACTTTGTCTTTTATCATTTGAGTTGTAAGCATTTGTCTTCTGACTCTACTGTAAAGTTACTTTTCTTAAGTTTCATATCTGATCTGGAGTCTTTGGAATGTGGTTGCTGTGTGCAGCCTGCAGTGGCAACTCATGCGTCTCTGAAGCTAGGCATTTACATTTTTCATTTTTCGTCATTCATTTTTTTTTAGTCTTTTTGAGACAGGGTCTCCCTGTAGCCCCAGCTGACCTGGAACTCACTATGTAGACCAGACTGGCCTTGAACTCACAGCGATCTGCCAGCCTCTGCTTCCCAAGTGTTGGGACTAAAGGTGTGCACCACCACACTGTCCTTCATTCATTATTTTATCCAAATGTTTATTCATAATTTACATGAACTCCTCTCCAGTTGGCTTTACATTTTAGGTTATAACTCTATTTTATTATTGTTTTAGTGTGACCCACTGGACACTGGACATGAAGAGTACTTAGTTGGGGTGTGTGTGTGTGTGTGTGTGTGTGTGTGTGTGTGTGTGTGAATTTGTGTGTGTGTGTGTGTGTGTTAAGCACTTCTTTGCTTTGTTATGGTTGCTCTCCTAGCCTGTAATTGGTACTTCTTCTTGGTATCATGGAACATTTCATGACAGAGGTATATTACAAACTATGACCCAGTTTTAGATGTGGCAGATCAATATTTGTAGGCTTTCTCGGGAAACTGGGAAAGAACTGCATATGGATATAGCAACTAAAGTACACATATGGACCTAAAAGTATTTCAATATGTACCCATCTGTATTAGTTCTTACTTAAGGTTCTTCAAATTCTTCTCATTACCAAATAGATAGCTCTTAACATCCTCACATTGCTTATCTATGTCACAGTCTAACTGTGAGAATATTGGTTCACAGCATTTGCTAGAGATTTACCCACTTACAGTATGATATGTACCAATATTGACAGTGGTTATTTTCCATATGTAAATAACTTTATTAACTCATTCACATATTTATAGAGCTCCTTTTCTACCATGGATTTCTCTTATGTTTAACATTATATAAATCAGCATTTCCTATCATAACACTTTTCATAGAGAATGACTGATAAAATTACTAACTTCTTACCCAAAAATTATGCTTCTCCCCTGGCTTTCTATGAACATCTAAAATATATATATATGGTATATGTCAATTATATATATATCTGTTCACTATGATATAAAATTTTATGTTTTAATAAATGAAAATGCTTTAACTAGTGAAATTTTATAAACAATATTTTCCCCACCTTAGACCCTCTGTACCTTTTATCCTGCGCACGATTAGAAATCCTAACAACTACTGATTTTTTTTAAACATTACCTGTTTTGAGAATATTATTGGGCTTGGCATGTAGCCTTTT
>NW_008349975.1:6104072-6110690 GCF_000622305.1 Nannospalax galili | reverse complement strand
GCACTCAGGAGGCAGAGGCAGGAGGATCTCTGTGAGTTCAAGGTCAGCCTGCTCCACATATGAGTTCTGGAGCAGCTGGGGCTACAGGGAGACCCTGTTTCAAAAAGACCAACCCCCCCAAAAAAAAACAAAATCTGTCTATCCAGTTTAAAGAAAATTATATTTCTTTGCTAAGAAATGCTAAAAACCATCAGTTACATAGGCATTCTGTGCAGAGTTACCAGAACCTCGGAAAAGAAAGAGAAAGAATGAAAAGAAGCACAGTAAAAGCAAGTCACCCTGTGGAGATATGCCTACCTTTGTTCTTTATTCATATGTACCCATTTCTCTAACAGATACTATTGGTATTTTTAAATGTGCAAATGACTAAGAATAAAGGATATGTTTTATTATAATTCCTAGCAACACATATGTATTTTTAGAGACTTGATGTTCAACTCGATTTTGAAAAGGGTTTGCTTGTTTTCTTCCTGCTTAATCTCAAGTTCATGGTTTATACTTTCCTTGCAGTTGAAGGCTGAAAATCATTACGCATTTAGATTTTAATCTACAGAGATATTACAAGTTCTGTCAAATTTTGCAATAGATTCACAACTCACATCATTCAGTATCTGTATTATTATTAACTTTGCAAGTGCTTCCTTAAAATGTGAATTTTATCATATATTATCTTTTATTGTTTCTACAAATTTGTTTATACAGAAACAGTAGTCAGCCAAATGACTAGACAAAATTTTTTGTGCATATTTCATTTCAAGGAATAAAATTGGTGCATTGTCTACTGAGTTCCTTTAATTGTTCATGATGCCTACACCATTGCTCCTTTGTACAACCATGGAAAACAGAATGCAATAAATGTATTGTATGTCTTTCTGAGATTTCCTTGAATCCTCTCTTTTTATTCAAACTATATGAAAGCAAATAATAGTAAATCGATATTATGTGTAAAATATGATTATTGATGCCAGGTGTGGTAGCACACGCCTTTAATCCCAGCACTCAGGAGGCAGAGGCAGACAGATCTCTGTGAGTTCAAGGCCAGCCTGATCTACATAGTGAGTTCCAGGACAGCTGGGGCTACAGGGAGACCCTGTCTCAAAAAGACCAAAGAAAATTATTGAATAATAAACAGGTCAGCTGATTTGTGTCATTTCTATTGCTATGATATAGTATCTTGATAAAAGCTATTTTAGGTGAAAGTTTGTCTCACAACTTCAGGTTACATTCTATCATTATGAGGAAGCCACAGCAGTAACTTGATTCACCTAGTCACATTAGAATTGAAAGAGAAAAAAAAAAGTGATGCATACATCCGTGGTTTGTGTTCAGCTACTTTTCTATACCCTTGTTCTGTCCATAGCCCCAACCTAGGAATGGAGCTGCCTACTTTCAGACTTGATCTTTCCACATCAATTAAAGCAATCATCACAATCTCCACCAACATGCTCACATGCCATCCTCATCTAAAAAATAGGTGATAGAGACCCTGTTTTAAAGTGATTATAGATTGTGTCAAGTGGGCAATTAAAAATTTGTCATCAGACTCCCTCTTTTGGACTTGTCAACCAGAAATAGCCCATAGTCCTTCAAATAATAATGGCTATTGACATTTCACTTGATTACACACCAGAACTTAATAATACGACTCTATTGCTAAAGACATATGCATCTCAGTTACAGAATAAACAAGGAGATTCAAGCTGATATTGATGACCAAACTTCATCTAAGCTCACCAGCTGATGCATTACTGGAAAGTGCTATGCATATTATTGACAGAAAAAGATAATAATGAGCATTATCGCTGTGATTTCTGCCAGATTGAGTAACAACTGGCTTGGCAAAATATGCTTACAGCTTTACTAGTGGCGCAAATGTTATGAGAATAAACAACCACATTCATACTGGAATTAAGGTCGACTTTCCAAAATGGAATCCATATCTGACACTGTTATCAGGGTCCAAACCCTGTGGTTAGGCAAGCCATCTGCTATAGGGGAGAACCCAACTCTCATTCTGCTACATAGATACATAATTAAACTTACTTATAATGACATATTTTTATACCCAGAGATTACTGCATTTCTCAATGCTCTCCAAAGAATATTCTTCTTGCGGCAGATGGTGATTAACACAGAGACCCACAACTGGTCAATATGCAGAGAATAAGAGACTGCAGAGTGCTCAGCCTTAAATTATATACCTGTATTTCACCTTCTCTTCCCAAGGCTCAAGGAACTTTGTGGATGAGGAGGGAGAAAAATTGGAATAGTTAGAAGTGGTAGATGAATAAAAAGAAATTTGTCTGGATACCACAGTGTAGTTTCACACATGAACTCACAGATCTTATAACAGCATTCATATGACCCATGCAAATCCAAGCCAGACAAAGGCCCAGCATGAATGGAAGAGCATGGCAGGAAGCACCAGGCCTAGAAGAAGACCTATTTGCAGTTGGTAGATGTTGGGGAGGTCAGTTTTCCTTAATGATGTGATATACCTGGTGTGTTGTCCAGACTCCAAATGATAGGCCCACACCCAAGAGCATTTAGGACACACAGATTGAACTCAATAGACATTGAAAAAGACAAGTAATAGAGGACATGAAGTTAGAGGGAAGGTTAGTGGGGTACAGGGGAAGAGTCTGATTATGATCAAAATACTTTGAAATATTGAATCAATAAAAATATTTTTTAAACTTGCAATCACATAAGTATTTTATTTTTCTTTATAAATAGATGAATACCTATTTGCTGGATAGCTTTAGTTGTCAACTTAACACACCTGGGTAGAGGGACTATTAATCAAGGAATTGTCTCCATTGACTTGGCCTGTGGGCATGTCTGTGGGGCATGTTTTGATTGTTGAGGATGCAGGAGGGTCCAGCCCACTATGGGCAGTGCCACCCATGGGCAGATGGTCTTGTGTTATATACAAAAGTAGGCTGAGCACAGCCCAACAGAGCAAGGCAGTAAACAGCATTTCTCCACGGTGACTGCTCCAGGATCCTGCCCTGAGTTCTTGCCTTGGCTTTCTTTGATGATGAACTGTGCTGAAAGTCAAATAAACCCTTCTCCCCAAGTTGGTTTTGGTCAGTGTTTTTATCACAGCAATAGAAAGCTAACTAAAACAGAAATTGGTACTGAAAGAGGGTTATTGCTGTGACAAACCTGATCATGTGCGTTTTGGGGGAGGATTGTGAAAGCACTTGGAACTTTGCACTGGAGGTTATTGAGTACTTAAAGTTTAGTGAGTTGTTGCTGTGGAGCTTGGAACAATTACCCTGACAGGTGTGGATGATGGAGGTCTGCCTTGTGAAGCTTTAAAGGGAAGTAAAGATTATCAAGGCTGTTTGTATGGTATTTTGAATTGAGAATCTGTGGTTTCTGATCAGATGGGGCTGAATAATCAGTTGTGATTAAGAAGAGACCAACAGCACTGAAATGAAACCACTGCTTTACCGGGACGATTGATGCTGGTTAGCTGGGGCTAAGAAAACAGTTGTGAGTATCAAGAGACCTGTATCATTGGAGGCAAAATCTTCTGGGTAGTTTTTTCCACAGAGTCAGCACATAGAAGCTTGTTTCCCTGGGTGCTTGAGCCTCTGCCTCAACCTAGAAGCAGGACTTGGTAATGTGTAAGAGTCTCCTGCATGATTTTGGTGTTGAAGGCATGAAGGGGATATGGAGAGAATCTGAGGTTTTTTATCCTGAAAGGTCAGGAGAGTCCATTGGTAAAGGTGCAGTGTCGGTTTAAGTAGATACTCCAGGATATATGCTATTAGCTTTGTGGGTTGCATCAAGAACACTTTAAAGGCTTTATAAATCATGCCAGAACCATAAGAAAACCATCAAGGGCAGCAGCAGCTGTGGAGTGGAGGCAAACTCAGCCTATGGAACAAGCTGTGCATCCTGTGGATGGCAGAGACAGAGATGCGGAGTTGTGCAAACCCTTTGGAGCCCTAATAATCATGAGTATATCCCGAATGTCCAGTCTGGAGCTTCTTTGCTGGACTTTAGCTTTGCTTAAGTGTGCCCAAATCTCTCCTTTTAAAATAAGACACGACTTAACTTGGATTGGATTTTACAGGAGCCCTCAGTTAAGAGACTTTTTAAAGAGACTTTTAACTTTAAATTGTTGGGATCTTTTTTTAAAGACTGTGGGACCTTTTAAACTGCACTGTTTTATGTTGTAATATTAATGTTAACATGAGATCTTGGTGCTAAGAAGTGGTAGGGTTGTGGTTTAAAGTGATGTATTTGTGTTTCAAATTGATACCTACATAACTTCTGTGTATAATACACTATAAAATATATAGTCATGGTTCCATAGTGTTTATATTCTAATAAAAAGAGTGTGTAATAAGAAAATTCATGAATAAGGAAACATCACATATTGAAAGCAAGATAAAATAAAAAACATGAAGAGAAAAAGTACCATTCTGCATTTCCAAATAATATTAGATTATACAATTAGTATTATAATTAATTCATTGACTAAATATAACTTTTTTTTTAATATTCCATTAATTTAGCTCTTTCTAAATATTTGAGATTGTCTTTTTCAGCTATGCCTGTCTTTAAACTTTAATATGCAGGACATATAGAGTGTATATTTGAATCTATTCCTTCGTGGGCTTTTTATGAAATACCAATGTTCTTGTTAACAGAGATTTCCAGAGATGATCAAAGTGGTATATAAGTGGTTTCAATATATAAATATACCACATTTTCTGATCAAAATGCTTCAGTTTTATAGTCTTGGAAGTAGAATTCAATGTCACATAATAATTATATGCATTTATATCTCTGAAAATAACTAATTTAGAATCTCACCTATAAAGTTATCCTGTTAGCTCTGTGGATTGCAACAAGAACACTTTAAAGGCTTTATAAGTAAATGTGTGCTTGAATGCACTTATAACCACATCGTGTCTTTTGACAGTCAAATCATGTGTGAGGCTTATGAAAAGTGCTGATTTATCACCAGGCAAGGAAGCTGAATGAAGTCTGAAGGATTGCAGCAAATGTGGAGTAAAAACATTCACAAGGGGAAAGATTCATCTGGAGATTTTTAAATAAAAAGTAAATATAAATATATAAGCCAGTAAAGTATACAATTTATATATATTGTACAATGCAAATCACTGATTTCCAAAAGTTTGATTTAACATTTTTAAAGTAGAAATTATATTTTGAGTTTTGAATTTGAATTATTTAGGCTGATTTTAGACCATTATAAATATTTTATACAATATTTTGGCATGTACAAATACACCCTTTAGTGCCTTTTGAGAAGGATGAGAGATGAGAGAAGTACAAAATAAAGAATTTGGGACATTTCTTAATAAGTGATTGAATAAATAAATGCATTATCTTAAATTAAAAGTAGGCAATTAACAGATGCATGGAAAAATTTGCTCTTAGCCCTTTCAGCTTTGCTCCATATATGGCTATGTTCTGAGAGGGAAGATGTGGCCCAGACCTCTCTGCCCCAAGTGTTGTCTACATGGTCAGACCATTATTTATAATGATCTAAATATAAATTAAGACAGACAAAGAGCATTCAGGTCATGTTATCTTTGTCACTGATATCTTGAAGCTTTCCTCAGTGTAATTCCTATCTTAAACTCACATTTGTTTTTATAGATTACAGGTAACTATGGCATAAAGGATATTGGAACAGAAGTGGAGACAATTCTAGTTGAACTAATCACATCTTGGCTGTTATTACATTTCTCAATTAATATAATTTCAGTTGTATAAATTTAAAAAGTGACAATCTCCAGAATGTCTTTCAAAATACAAACAAAATATTAGAATAATTGGTCATTTTCTAAATTATAAACTCAAAACTTTAAGATAAATGCAACAATTCATTGTAAATAGCTAATTTAGAAAAATTTTCATCATCTTCCATTCAACAAAACTTGAGTATGACACTATGCATCATGATGTCCATGACAAGAATTGGTGTGATTAAAAATAAGCTTGTGCTATACTGCCAAGCCTTTATCTACTATACAAATGGTTATGTAATAAGAAAATTAATTAACAAGGAAAAGTCAAGTAGTGAGATATGAACAATTTTTTGAATGAAGGGTAGCAGTTAAACTAATAAGCAGTTGCCAGAGTACTGCAGCTTACTGTCACTGTTTGAGATACATTTCATATTAAAACCGTGTTTTAATCCTTGGCATGATTATCTTGACTGAGGAAGGATAACTACAGCCGAATGTCATGATTTCAAATAATGTAACAGAAGCAGCAGAAGTATGAAAAACAGGGAAAATAAAGTATTTTCTTTTAGAATCCTGGTTTAACATTCTCTAAAAAGCAGTATTCTTACATTCTTAAAAAATCACTGGTGAAAAATAAAGTGCATTTTGGGAAGAAGACAGTGGGTGCAGCAAGCAGGGGACACATCTGTGTTCAGTGGTGAAGAAGATAAGCTTCGTCCCAAGTTAGAGGCATTAAATTCCAGACCTTAACAAATCTGAAGGCATGTGCAATCAAAGAAAGTCCCTTTAAGTGGTGAAAGTGTTAATATGAAGCAAATATTCAATTAAATACTATCGCATAGCCTTAGATTTTACAGGAAAAATAGAACTTGAAACTATT
>NW_008349975.1:6035430-6104049 GCF_000622305.1 Nannospalax galili | reverse complement strand
AATATTTTATTTATTATTTTTATATTAGGTTTAAGAGTGTATTGCCAGCATCTCTGTAACTTCACCTTTGTTCTGCAGTGCCCACAGTGGTCTGAAGAAGGTGTTGAATTCCCCTGGAACTGGAGTTATGGACAGTTTTTAGCCACCATGTTGGTGCTGGAAATTGAACCTGGGTGCTCTGGAAGAGCAGCCAGTGGTCTTAACCATTGAGCCATCATTCCAGCCCCCTAAAGACTGAGTTGTCTCTGTGTGTGTGTGTGTGTGTGTGTGTGTGTGTGTATGTGTGTGTGTGTGGTGTGGTGTGTATATATATATATATATATATATCTGCATATATATACAGAGAGTGATGATTTTTGTTATCTTTAGAGTATAAAAGCCTCTCTACTTGGGAGATCTTTCTCAGTAGCACTCTACAGAGCTACTATTACCTGAAAATATCCCTTTAGAAAACTAGGTCATTTATTTCTCTAATGTCTTCATACTGGTACATTGTAGATAATAAGGAGAGTTCAAAAACTCATGCTGACTTTTTATTTAATGAGAGATAAATTTGATTTTCTCTTACTTGAAGAGGAGATTTCTTCCAACACTCTATTGTTTCTGAGAAAAATTCACCCTAAGTTCATTTTTAGAACTAAAATATCATTTATAAGAAAGGAAACTCTTAAATCAGACCAAGCTCTGGCTTGGTCACTGCAGTTTGGTTCCTTGGGAAGTATAAAGATTTGCCAACAAATTTTGGGGGGTAAAATTAACGGAAGGATACACTCACAAGTACAACATACATGTTTTCCATAATTTTTTAGTGCTTTATGTGTATCTGAGACCTAAATCTGCTTAAAAGATAAAGACAAAATTAATGCTTATAATATAACCTGCCCCCAAGTAAAGAAACCAATTTATTTTATTGAGAATTATTTTAGTCTAAAGTAAAAAGAGTTTAGTATTTCTCAAGTGCTATCCTTTTGTGTATCTGTGATACTATAGCAAAAGCCCACTAACTGGATAATTTACAAAGAATTGAAATGTTCTTCCCACAGTCATTGAGCCTGAGAAACCAAAGAACCCACTACTTATTTTCCTGTCCAGAGAGTCTCAATTTTTACTGCTCAAATGGAATCTTGAAAACTGAATCCTCACAAAGGGAGAGGAAACACTTCACCCTCAGAAAGATGGGGAGTAAAGGGGGAAAACTTCCGAGAATTATTTTTATATAGGCACCTAATGTCATGCATGAGGATGTCACCAGCCTCATAACTTTATCTCTTCTTGAAGATGCCAACCTGTCTTAGTTAACCTTAACTGTCATCACACCCTGGAGTCATCAGAGAAGAGAGCTCTGATTGAGGAATTGCAGAGATCAAGCTGGCTTGTGAACATGTCTGTGGGAGATTTTCTGGATTATTAACTGATGTAGGAGCACCCAACTCACTATGGGCAATGTCGTTTCCTGTGCAAATGGCCTTGCGTTGTATAAGAAAGCTTGTGAAGCATGATTCTGTGAGCAAGCGGAAGTGTTCTCCATGGTTCCTGCCTCCAGGTTCATGACTTGAATTTCTGCCTTGACTTTCCTCAATGATGGATTGTAACAAGGAAGTATAAGCTAAATAAGCTTTTTCCTTCCAAAACTACTTTTGGTCAAAGGGTCTTATTTCACAGTAACAGAAGGAACCCGGAATCCACCTCCTACGATACTGCATTGCCCTTTGAATTTCAATACTTTCATTTTGAAAAGGACATATTCAAATCATAAAACTCTGTTTCAATGATGTTCCTTAAGACTGTATCTACTATGAGTTATTTAGAACAAATCAGGTATCTTCATGTAACAGAAAGAAAATATTATTTTATATTTAAAGTGTCTTGGGACAAATTTGAGTTTTATAATGAAAAAGCTTAAAATCTCCATATGTGTTTGTAACCACATATGACACAATTTTGTTGGCTTTAAAAATGAAAAGAAAAAGAATATTGAATGTTTGTGAAGATGTGAGAAATACAAAATGCATTTGCAAATTATAATTGTAGAACTCTTGCTTTCTTTCAGTGGGGCCCAAAACAAGCACATTGCATGTCATTTTGTTTAATGAGATAGAGATGTAGAGAAGGAAAGTCCTACACAAAAGTTTACTCTCTCCAGGATAATCCGCTTCAGCAAACGCTAATCAAATTTTGTGCAAAAGCATATTTTCAGTTTACTTTTTATAAACTCCCTAGTGTTGTTCTGCCTTTCAATAACAGTAATTGGGAAAGGCAGTATGCATTTTACAAATGTTATCCATTTGCTTTCTGAAAAGGTGACTCTTTCAAAAAATATAAGCCAAAGCATTTCTAAGTCAGAGAAATCTCATATAATTAAAGCCTCCAGCTGCATGCATTTTTAAAACTGCAGACAACATAGTAATTGACACATGCGATTCCGGATCACACTTCAGATTTTAAATTATTTTAGTCTGCTGAAATGTGTTTAAGTGCACTAACCAGATATACTACCAGTAATCCGGCTTTTAATGACTATCCTTCACTTCAGAGCTACATTTGATGTTAAAATAGTCCAAGAAATAATGTAATTTCCCCACATGCTGGTTGGGTTACAGTCAGATGTTTCTTAAATATTTCATGTAAGAACTCTCCCTGACCCCACCACTGTGAAAATGTGAGGAGATTTTAGTAACAATAATTTTCTATCTTGTAGTTCACAGAATTAACTGGAATGATCAGGACCTTGACCAAAATTGATTGCTGAACCTAAAATAAGATCAAAGCCATGAATCAAAAGAATATAGCAGATGTAAAAATACAAATTATAAAAATAAGAATGATTAATATTTGCAAAATTGCACTGCAAACTTAGAGGGTGTAAAACACATAGCATATTAAAATGTAAAAGTTTAAATAGGTTTCTGAACCCAGTAAAGACTACTAATTTCTACTATTAGCTATGAAACCAATTGTTATCATGGAACTTTATTAACAATTATAATATCCAATTTCTCTGGACATTCACTCTAGTGCATTAAACTTTATACCATTGAATGGCTACTCAGACATAACAGCATTCATGAGTTCAGTCACTGCTCCCACATCTCACCCAAGGTCATGGTTTCTATATTTATCTCCTGAAATTGTTTAAACAAACTACAAAAGTATGTAAAGGAAAATCACATAGAATTTTACTTAATCAATTAAATAATAGTTCATTAAACTTGAATTGTTTTCTAGAAATTATCATACTAGTGTATATAAGGAAATGAATGAAGGCAATGTTTTTCCTCATGAGATGAAATTTTATGCATTTTTGTAGTATGAAATAACATTTTAAAATATTTTTTTCATTTTAGTAAAGCAAAAATTGCAAGTCAATTCTTGGTACAAAACAAGATAAAGCAAAACAAAATAACTTAAAAAATTTACTGAAATTACACGAACAACAAAAATTTCCAAAGTGAAGTTGTGGGGAGATGGCACAGTGGGTAAGTATCCTTGCTTTGAAAGCCCGAAGACCTGATTTCAAATCCCCAGAGCCTATGTAAAAAGCTCAGCATGGCTACATGTACCTGTAACCCAGCTTTGGGGAGCAGAGACAGGTAGAGATCCCCACAACTCACTAGCCAGCCAGCTTAGCTAAAAAAGTGAGCTGGTTCGGTGAGAGACTGTCTTGAGTCAGTAAGGTAAAAAGTTCATACAGAAAGAGGCCAATCCTCTTGTTCTTGCTCTCCTTGCTGCATGAGTGTGCATGGATTCACATATCTGCACACTAAGACAAAGAGTAGTGAGTACCAAATTTTCACAAATGAATGAGCTTGGAGGGCACTATGGTAAATTCAATAAGCCCTACGCACACCCACCCATGCGCACCCCCCCCCACACACACACAAATGGTACTTGATTCCTGGTGATTTAGGTGCTTGGACAGTTGGACAGTCAGGGCACAGGGATAGAAGAATATTGGCTGTTCAAGGTTAATGAGGAGGTAATATGTAGGTATTAACTAATGGACATAGTGTTTCTGTTTGAGATATGGAAAACATTCTGGAGTTAGATAGGGATGATCGTTGAATAACAATGGAGTTGTAATTAAAGCCACTGGACTGTCCATATACAAATTTAAAATGGAAATGTTTCTGTAATCTTTATATGCTAAAACAATACAATTTTTAAAAGGAAAAAACATGTTGTGGCATAAAATAAGTGGGATTGGCAGTTGAAATCCAGGGAGGTCACACTGAGGGTCCCACCAGGCTGCATGGAACTCTGGGAACTCTTGGTGCACTTTCAGAGTGTCTTACATGGAGGTTGAAATTTTCCACAAGCCAGATCAGAAAGATGCTAAGTATAGGCTGTTCACATGGAGAGAGAATAAACATGGGTGACACTACTCTGTTAATAGGAACTATCAGCCCCCAACATAACATTACCAGTTGATGGGCCTGTGATTTGTACAATGTGTCACCCCCACATTAATATGTCAGTCATGCTTCTGAGGGCATTATCCGACCCATTGTGGATGCAGCATTACTTTGTGATAGTCTTTTGTCTCTCTCTTCAAGCTTGTGATATTTTCAGGTACATGAATGGACCTGGAAGATATTATGATAGGTGAAGTAACAGACTAAGAACTTTTTTTTTAATTCATGCTCCCTTTAATATGTGGATCCTAGACTGTAACACCTATATTTGTGTATATAAGTAACAGTGACTGAATATGGGCTATGGAACTAGAAAGGAGACCATAAGTCAGGTAAAAATGTAAGGAATTGGGAGAATGTGATAGAATAGATGAGGCATTAGGGCAGAAAGGAAGTTATGAGGGGTGATCTATATGGATACAGAGGAAGGAAGGGGAGACAAGAGAAAAGAACCAACATAAACATATTGTGTTTGATAATGCTCTAGTGAAACTGATGGTGTGCATGATAATTATATTTTTAAAAAAGGATCATCATAATCATATGACAGCACACAACCCTTAAATCAATGTGTGACCATGTCTACTTCCAAATCTTCTGTGGGGAGTGGGGAAGGGGAAGGTATATGTGTATGTGGTGTATCTGCCTATGTGTTTAAAGATATACACATCTAAACTTTCTTGCACTCTATTTCTTTGAGATAGAGTTTCTTAACGGAAGGTGGGAAAACATTGGAAGCCAACAAGACTGAGTGATTCCCCTGTATCCTCCCCATGCAGGACAGAGTTTTGTTTTATTTTTTTCTAGGTACTAAGATACAAATTCAGGTCCTCATGCATGAGCAGCAAGTGTTCTTACCCTACCCAACTAGCTCTCCCACAAGCTATTTTATATTTAAAGTAATACACGCCCATTTTGATGCAACATCCTAGATTCCATACTGTGGCTCCTGTTGTCATATCTTAGCTCAATTTCATTCTCCCTTTGGTTCTAAAGTGCATGAATACATGCTAACCTAAAGTAATAACATGTGCAATGGTTTGGAAACCACTGTAATATTAATCAGTTTATTAATTATCATTCCAGAATCCCGTCTACCTTGATTCTATCAAAAACGCTCTTGGGGATGAGTTTAGTCCTTAGCATGTTTGTGTGGCACACACAAATGCTGCACTCCCCCAAAGAACATAAATTTGCCATAATAGTACATGGCTGTAAACACAGCATCAAAGAGGTGAAAGCAGGAAGATTAAGAGTTTAAGGTCATCTTTGGATACATATATTGAGTTTGAGGTTAACCCATGCTACAGGAGAAGGATGCAATGCACAGGTATATGTGTGTTATATGTGTGTATCACTCTAAATTATTGATTAATCACCAATAAATGAATACTGAATTATCTGAGTCAAAAATGAGAGCAAAATTTATTTGGTTTATTAGATATGTTGCATTATATTTACCCATATACACATGCACGTAACACAACCATTAACCAATAACTATGAGGAAAATGCCATCCCCATTTCCTTGAGGATCAATGGCTCAGAAAAACTCATTGCTTTTAAGGTGATCAATAACTAAGAATTACTTTAATAATTTGGCTGAAAATTCTATTTACCAAATATGTACATATGATCATTGTTAATAAAATTTATAATTTATCAATCATCTACTTTGTAACAGGAATTGTAAAAAGTTATTTGTAATTTTAACAGAGATGTCCATTTTGTTAATAAAGAAAAACTTGAAAATTCTCTCACGTTACAGTGTGAAATTTGTACCTCAGAGAGTCAAAACTCACCAACATGAGTTTAGATTGCCTATCATTGTTGTCCAGAGTTTCTAGTTTTGGAAGTGTTATAAACAACCTGACGTAGTCTAAGAAATCTAGTGTTCAAAAACAATCAGGAGAGGCTGTAGAGATAATTCAGCAGTAGAAAACCCAGGCTCTACCTCCAGTATCCACATGGCAGCTCACAACCATCAACTCGAGTTCCTGGGGACCCATCACTTTCTTCTGTCTTCTGTGGACAGTATGCCTGCACATAGTACACATACATACATTCAGATGAAACATTAATATGCATTAAAAAACAGTAAATACATACAGATGTATTTCATGTACATCTATGTCTCTACATGCATGAAAATATGCATACATATATAAGAATCACTGAGTTAAGTATATTCCTTTTGTAAATGCATAGCAAAAATACTGCCAAAAGTATTTCAACTTATAAAAGAGTCATGATAGAAAACCCCAGTTGGTAAGTTTGGGGGCTTTGTTCTCTAGTTTAAGATGGAAAATGTCTTCTTTTATTTAATATATGTATATATAAGAAATTAAAATTTGCATACTATGTAAAAATCCATATCCTATGTAGAATATATGTGATAATTTTAAATATAAAAAACAGAAATAAAATTGTATTAGTTATAACAAGTTCATATGTTTTTCTCAAAAAGTCCCTAAGTTATAAAACAGACAAATGGAATCATTACTATTTGGATGAAGTTTGAATGATTTAAATTGGTGAGTTTATATCACTTTATTATAGAAAGTCCTAAAACAGCATTTAATTATCTGTAGAAAACAGAGCAATTGAATGGATTTTTATCATGCTATTATACTTAAGGTTCCCAAGGGTATGAGATGAACTTTCATTGGTCAATAAGTTATACAATTAGTAGGGGAATATGCCAATATTATCTGTATGTGTGTTTAAAATATATACAATTTGTGTTTCACTTTAATTTTAATGGAGTGTGCTGGATGTCTCTACAATTTTGTTCAAATGACTGCAGAACCTGTAAAAGCTGTTGGTGCTATTGATGCATCACACACGTCTATTATTGGTCTTTTATGTAAATGTAAATACAAATGCATACATAATTTGAAATTTTGAAAAAATTAGCTGTGCTATCAACTAGGAATAAAAGTATCCCAGTTTACCATTTTGAGTTGGCATTGTACAGAAATTAACAGTCGTAGTGACCTAGAAACATTAAACTTAATTTTTTTTCATTTGTACTGGGGTGATTACTCACTCATTGGATTAAATACATAAGGTCTTATGTACATGGGTTTGATTACAGAAACTAATAACGTATTTTCTAAATAAGAAAATAAAATATATGCAATATCATTATTGTTTTACTTTGCAAATGAGAAACTAAAAATGGAATCAGTTACAAAACCAGAATAAAATATGAAGGAATAAACAAGAAAAGCAACTAGAAAAGTTCTGGTATCCAATTTCAGCTGGAAAATTATAGAAGACTATATACTGTTCAGGTTTCAGAAATTTTTTTTATAATTTATCCTTTGACAGTTTCATATATAGATAAAACATATTTTGTTTATAGTCACCCCATTGCCTCTCTAAACCCCCTCCTCCTCCTGCTGAACTCCTTCTTCCTAACAAGTTCCTCTACTAATTTCATCTCTTTTGTATGTGTATGTCACTCAGTCTATTAGAGATGTTTGGATAAGTATGAGTGGGGGTTGTTTACTGAAGAATGGACAACTCACACATTCCGTGGTTACAACACTGAAGAAGAGGACTCTACCAACTCCAGGAATCATTAACTGACAAGAGATACTCAGAGAAAGGTGGCACCTCCTAAACCGTTCTCTTTGCCCTGATGAAACGTTCAAGGGTACAGTCTTGAGCAGGCAGCCACAGCGATTGTGTGTTCAAGGGTGCAGCAACCATGCCATTTCCAGAAGAGAAACGACACACTCTTCTATGACCTCCACCTATAAAATTTAGGGCCCTTCTTCCTCTACTTTTCTTGAGTCTTGGAGGGGATGATGTAGATGTCACATTTAGAGCTGAATACGCAACTTATCCTCAGCACTTTTATAATCGGTTTTCAGTCACTTCCTTAACTGCCACACACTGCAAAAAGAAGCTTTTCTTAACAAAGATCCACCTTAAAAACCTAAGTATTTCAAAGACAGTCTTACAAGGTAACCATTTACTATGCATTTGGGGGGCTTTTTGGACACAGGGTCTCCCTGTAGCACCAGCTGCCTAGAAGTCACTAAGTAGATCAGGCTGGCCGCTTTCTCACAGAGATTCACCTGTCTCTGACTCATAGGAGCTGGGATTAGAGGTGTATCGTATCACCAGGTTATGAAATGGACACTTTGTTCCATTCAACGTAGGTTCAAATTGAAAATAGTTTAAATTTATAAACATTCTAAAATGAATTTGATAACGCTTACACATATACTCCTCTTTTGTTTGATCTGTAAATATTTATTTGAAGCTAAAAAGTGGCAATAGCCAGAAATCATTTCTTTTAGCCTTGTACCTAAGAGGATGGAAATGGAGGAAGCAAGCTACAAGTCAGCGCCATCGCCACTGTTACTCAAAGAGAAGATCAGCACAATCGACGCTTTTATAGCTGTTTGGAGTAACTATGCATCAATTTTGTTGAGATAACAGAAAACAACCACAAGAATTCCAAATGAAATGCATGATGCCTGAAATGGTAATGCAAGTGTACAATATCTGGAAGCGAAATTCTTTATCAAGCGACCTATAATGAAAGCAGCTCAGTAGAATGAATTTGCATCTGTCCAGTGGAGAATGAATTTGAATCATCCTTATCATTTGTGCAAAGAAGGAATCTACATTAAATAAAATCTTTTCTGTAATCACTCTGACTATTCTAAAATATTGTATTTTTCTCAGACCTTGTTTTTCTCTATCAAAAATCAAAATCAGCATGGTATTAAAAATGGACGAATTCTCCCTTCACATCACAAGCATAAATGTTCTTAGTTGCTCATAATGAATATCTGAAATTTAAAGTGAATTATATAAGAGAAAATTACTATGAACAAAGGACTTGTTTTTATAGCAAAGCATTGAAAGTGTGGTGATTCTCCTGATTGGAAAGAAAGAGCAGTTGTAAAGAACCTTGAGCTAAATGTAGGGCATGCAAAAACTTGAACATGCTGAGTCTCCACCAAGCAGCAAACAAGTTATTATAGTTTTATTGTTTCAGGTTATAAGCCTATTATTTTCTGTAAAGGAAGACACTGACGTTTTGCTGCACTGGTTTAAAGTATTAGCAGTTCATGTAGAACAGTACCAACTGTGTAAAATTAAATAGATTAAATTATGAAGGCTTAAGGTTCTCTATACCCTCTACTGTAAATGCACATACCACATAGTGGAAAATGCACAGTGGTTCTGTTGAAAATGTAGTGGCATGAAAGTTTGTGAGAAGCAATTTACATCTCTGCTACTTACTAATAAAACATAGCAAGGTATGTTTTCTGAAACCATTGATAAGTGTTTATGGTGGAGGTGAAACAATGAGTCTATTTACGGGATAATTATTTTTATTTTAGTTGTCCATGCCATGCCACACCTTAATAGATATAAAAAAACTATTAAAATATTTAATTAATATCCTAATTTGTTTCTACATTTATTTCTTTTGTGAGTATATGTATATGTGTGTAGGTAAATGAGTGTGTATAGAGGGAACTGGAACATATGTGACAGTGAGAGGAAATCTTTGTGGAGTCAATTCTTTCATTCCATCATGTGGGATCCAGGGACTGAATGTAATTTGTCAGGCATGGAAGCAAGTGTCTTTACCCATTGATCCATCTCACTCATCCTTAACTTAATTTAAAGTTTAGAGTACAAAATATATTTATAATTCATCTTGAGATCTGTTAGCATTTTCCTTTTCTTTCTCTTTTTCACTTAACATTTCCTTTTATTTATTTGTATATTTCCTTTTCATTTAAAATAAAACATCTCCCCTTAAAAGAACAAAGATTTCATGGAATTACAAGTAGGGTTATCTGTTCCAACTTCATCATATGTTAATATAATATATTACTACTAATATCAAACCCAGGAGTTTGTTGCAAGAACTAAGCCAATATAATATTTTAAAGAACATATATCATAATTATCTATCAAGCAAGAGCAAAGTGCTTAAAAATAATACAGGTGTAAATAAAAAATATCTGAACCTCACTTCACTTAACCTATTCACAAAATTTTGAGCAAACAATACCTCAGAGTTTGACATATTTTCCAGAATCTGGAGAATATACTTTACCTTGTTCAATCCTTTATCTGTGTCAGAGTGTTTACAATCTGTCATTTTAACTGACCTTTATTTTCTCTTGTAAGATGACAAAAATTTGTCAGTGTGTTTTGCTTTCTTTTCAAGAGAAACATAATATTTCATAGGGCTTGCCTACCTACATGGGCGAATAAAACAGAGTGTGTGGATTCAGGCTTCAAGCATCATAGGAAAGAGAACCAAATATTTTACCTACCCAGTCTCTCTGATGGTTTCTACATGCGCATGTATACCTGTATTCAAGAATTCTTCTTCATTTAAAAATTAAAGAATGCTTTATCCAAGTGCTTTATACCTGAAACTAGCAAAACCCACACCTTACATATATTCAACCTGATGATATATCTTAATAAAATTTGATATTGGATATCAAATAATCATGATATGAACTAGCCTAAATTAGTAAGTGGTAAAGGTTAGAAAGTAATTTAGCTTTACCAGGAAATCACTTAGATACTAACTTGTTGCACTGCTAATTATAATATTAGAACCAATAAGTAGAAGAGGAAGTCTGTGGCTGTCATTTGGGAGGAACATGCCTGTCACCTTCTCAGGCTGGCACTTGAGCCTGTCAATAATGAGTTTAAATTTACCCTCATGAAGACAGTGAGTAACAGCCCAAAACATACTTTTACACCAGTCATCTTTTTATAACTATTAAAAAATGTCTCTGATAATAATAATATTAGGCTCATCTTAAGACTTGTGGCCTAGGTAGCCTCAGGTTCCTAGGCCTGATACTAATTTCAGATCTGGGCTTCACACTATGCAGCAGACCTTAAATCCATTATAAAGTGTTTGGTTACTCCCATAACATTTATGTCACTATTGCATGGGTAAGCATTTATTACTAGGTCGGTAGTTGTTGTAACCCAGAGGATTCATAACTGGGTAAGGTTTCTGATTAATTTTCTCTTCAGGTACCATACATAACAACGTTTAGCACTATGGACACTATCCAATAGAGCCGAGACTTTGCTATCAACACCAGTTAGATTTCTCCTTGTTTGTTCAATAGCTCACATATATAGAGTCTCAAAGGGTCTTACATTGACATTCTTCTAATGACTTATTGTTAAACCCATAGACTAATACATAACTTGTTTCTCAGCAGACAAGCTTCCTCATGCAGAAGATGTTGATTGACACAGAAAATCACAACTGAACAACCTGCAGAGACAAAGAGGCTACATATTATTTATTCCTGAATAGATCACCTGTATCAAACCTTTGCTTTCCAAGGTTCAGGGATTATTGCAGAAGAGGGGGCAGAAAGATTGTCAGAGCCAGAGGTAGTGAATGACCCAAAAGAATCAGTTTTCTTTACAGATTGTGAGTTACTCATATGAACTCACAGTAATTGTGACAGCATGCACAAGTCCCATGTAAGCTCAACTGAGACAGAATCTTAGTATACACATCTGGAAATGTGTAAGAAACCCAACACTAGCTGAGGAACTATTGACATTGCAACATTTTCCTTGAAGGCTGCAAGGAAAGAGAGAGTCAGTGTCATTTAACAGTGAAACTTTTGGTAGGTTTCCAGGTTCCAGTGGATGAACCCACATTGAAAAGCATTTTGGGACACAAATTTGACTCTGTAGGTTTATAGATACTCATATATATTATGTAATATATTTATATAAAATATAATAACTATATATTATCTAAAGATATTGCATGAAATTCAATGGTGGGGTGGTAAGGAGGAGCGCAGATGGGGAGGGGATCTGTGTCCCAAGGAACCTGGCTCCTCCAAGGGGCAGGGCCTGATGCAGAGAACTTATGTGCAGTGAGTCAGCCAAGGAAGAAGGGACTTAATGAGGCGTCGGATATTCCCCTGTTCATGGAGCAATGGGTGTTTGCCTTTGTAAGTTACTCTGTTTCCCTTACCCGGGATACAAACTATGAAAAATTCACATAAAGTTATGTTATATATTTTGTCTAATAGCTCCAGGAGCAAGGGACCCTAGAAAACCCCAGTGACAGAATCTAAATAAAATAAAAATATATTGTATGAAATATATTAAAATTCAATTATAAAGAGTCAAAAATGTCTCTGAGATGCAAGTAATGTATGACCATTGTTTTGCTCTTTATATAGGGATTCAGGGAAGAGTGAGAACATAAAAATTCAGGTAGCTAAATATTGATATTCAACCTCTGAACTGTAAGGGGAGGTAACTGAGACTTTCCTTTTGTGGAAAGTCTGATTGTACCTGAAAATTCCAGTGCGTGTGTGTGTGTGTGCATGTGTGTGTATGTGTGCGTATGTGTGTTAATTATTGGAAGACAATTATAAAATAATTATTTTCTTCAAATATAACTCATTCTTTTCTATTTATTGATTTTTTTGTGTGTATTTCATATACAACATCCCAATCTTATTCATCTTTATACTTGCATCTCAAATGGCACCTTCCCAAATCCCCTGCATAACTGGAGCCCATATACTCTGTCATCCCTGTTACTGTCCACTGTGTTGTCAATGCCCCCAGTCATTCCCCAGTGCAAGCCCAGCCACTGAGTCTAGTCAGCCTATCTAGAGGTCCTTGTTTTAGGAAGATCAGCTATTCCTCATTTAACAGCAATCAGGTGCCAACATCCCTTTAATGAACCAGGGAGGTTAAGGAAAAGAAAGAACCCAAGAGATAAGAACAATAGGAAATAAGTGTTACTAAGGGAGATATGGATAAAAATGGGGATATTTAAAATGGGAGGGTTGTACAATGAACCTTGAGGATAAAGGGAAAGAAGGAGCTAAAGAAAGGTGCAACCATAGGAGAAGGGTGTTATTGAGGGAGTAGTCATTTATTTTTAAAGTGAAATAATCAAACTCAATGTAAACAAAATGCTAGAGAGAGAATATTATAAAAATTAGATGTGGGGTTGGAAAGATGGTTCAGTTGTTCAGAGCACTGGCTTCCTTTGTAGAGGGCCTGGGTTTCATTCCCAGCACCTACATGGTGGCTAACAATCTTCTGTAACTCCAGTTCCAGGGAATCTGATACCCTTTGACCTCTGTGGGCATTGCTCAACAAAGGTACGCTTACATGCATGCATTAATTTACTCAGACACATAAATAAAATAAATCTAAGAAAGTAAAATGTAAATTAGATGTCAGAAAACTTTGAGAAGAAAGAAATAAGATTCAAAGGAAAAAATGTTATTCTTTGGACAATGAATGGTGATAGGAGAGCAATCCCTGTATTTTTCATTAGACATAGATTTTCCCATCTAGTCACACAGTAATAAAGTGCTGAATGTTCAGTTTGTGGTTTCCATAAGCTCTAGATACCACAGACATCAAGACAGAGAGGGCTGAGCACAGAAGGCCACAACTTACCAAAGTGTAGAGAATAAGAGGCAACAGAGTGCCTATCCCTGGGCAAAACTCCTATATAAAACGTTACCCACCTAAGGTCTGGGGACTATTGCGGCAGAGGAGTTGGATTGTAAGAGTTAGGGGTGGTGCATGAACATAAGGAACAGAGTCTTCCAGGCTTCTGGGCACTTGCTCATATTAACTTACAGCAATGCTGACAGCATGCACAAGAACCATGCCAATTTAATCAGACAAAAATCAGCATAGAACTGGGAAAATGGGCAGGAGGCCCCTGCCTTAGCCAAGGAACTATTGGCAGCTGATCACCCCTGGGTGAGGGCAAGTTGATCTTCTTTAAGGGATGACACTAGATGGGCTGAACAGGCTCCAGTGGATGAACTCACACCAAGAGACAGCTGTGTACACAAACGTGAATGGATAAGCCTTAACATATATGACATGAAATTTATATGGCATGAAATCCTGTGGACATGCTATGGTACAGATAGCAGAGGGGTACTAAATATGACAAAGATGTCTGAAGTCCACCAAAACATTAATAAATATATATTGAAAAACAATTCACAGTATAATGGAATACAAAGAGGTCTTAATAAGACTTTACTGTCCATTCAGTTTATAGAAATCTAAACTATTTTATGATTATCAGTTCCACTTGAAATGATAAGAAAATGCATTTAATAACATCATAAATTAGTGCAAGTAAAAACTAAAATAAAATATTGCATTACATAATCAAATGCCTTTATTAGAAAGAAAAATCCGAACAAATGGTGTGACTATGATGCAAAGACAGAAGGACACTCAGAATCCACAAGTGAAAAAAAAATTATCCTAGCCATTGTGGGAATATTGTGAGGGTTCGTCCAAAAGTAGAACAGAGTCTTTTATCCAGCACTACTTCCACTGGGTATATAACCAAAGGCAATGGAGTCAACATGTGAAACACTCATCTACACTCACTTGTTCAGTGCACTAGTTTTCAAAATATCCAAGTCATGGATTCAGCCTGAGTGTCCAGCAGAGGATGAATGAATAAACAAACACAATGCACAGACCCAATGGGATCCTTTCTGGCCATAAAAGGAATGGAAACTTTTCATTTATGTCAACATGGATAGAACTAGAGAAGATTACATTAAGTGAAATAATTCAGAATCAGAAGGGCAAAACTATATATTCTCATAGTTAAAGTCACAGAAAGAAAAGTGGAATAATGGTTATCAGTGACTGGAAAGCTGTGAAATATAGTGGAATGATGATGATTGCTTTCTGTATGTTCTATAAAACACCATTCAATAGCAACTTGGGAAAAAGGGTTTATTTGGCTCCCATCACATAATCTGTCATCAAAGAACCTGAGTGTGAACTCAATCAAGGCAGATATCTAAAGACAGAAACTGAAGAGAAAGCATGGGGTAATGCTGTTACTGACCTGCTTCCTCTGGCTTGTTCACTGTCTTAGTTACAGAGCTCAGGCCTGTAACTGTCTAGGAACGGCACTGCACACAGTGAACTTATCCATCCTACATCAATGAGCAGTTAAGAAAATATCCCATAGACATGGCCACAGGTGAGTATGATGTGGAAAATTCTTCCACGGAGGTTCCCTCTCCTAAGATGAGCCCAGTTTTGTGTCAGGTTGACAGCTGAAGGTAATATGAAAATGGTTAATATGCACAAGGTTATGGTTGGAGAAGAGGAAAACTTTCTATGTACCATAGTAATAAAGGCGATTAATAGCAAAAATTACTAAAAATTAGCCAGAAAAGAGAATTTTGAATGATTCCAACACAAAGAAATACTAAATGCTTGATGTGACAGATATACAAAAACTTTATCTGATAACTATGCATTATATATGTATCCTGAAATATCACATTATACCCCATATGTATATTTATATGTATATGTTTGTGTGTGTTTATGTATATACAACTATATGTGAATTTAAAACATTTTAAAGATTTAAGAAACAACTGATGAATTCCAAAAGGCTAGTGGAGATACTTCTGCTCCAGTCTCCCAAGTGCTAGGCATACACGTGAAAGCCACCACACCTAGCTTAGCTGGGAGCTCTGGAAAATTTGTAAGTTATATCAGCAGTACTTAGTTTTGCAGTGCATATTGTATGTATATTCAGTATATATCTCATCTGTACACCGATTTTATGTCAACATAAACAATGTCAGTGGTGTATAACAATCTATGACATACAAAACAACAGAGGAAGTAATCAAAATGAGAACAAATGAGAATTATACAACTTCTGTTTTGAAAATTAAATTTTAGTGGTACTGACTGAATGCTTTGCTAATTATTAAATCTGTAGTTTCTTGGTTAGAGCACAGTTCTGCTCTTCCCTCCCACACAGCCATTTAGACAACTGTTTATTATTCACACCAACTGAATAATTCCATATAATATCAAACAACAACCTGGAAAATGTTGTCTTATCAATATTTATTTGTTAATGGACTTTTTAATCAGAACACTTAACTTCATGTCATTCTACAGCTTATGAATCCACTATTTATATTTCTATAAATGTGGAAGAAAATAATGCTTTTCTAATCTCCAAAAAGCTTTCTGAAAGTTATTCCACGTGATATTTATTTTAATTAATTCACATTTTAATATTATATAATTGAAACTCTATGTAAGCCATAAATATTGTTAAATATATGTATACATATTCAAATTTAAATTTCAGATCAATAAAATTTGAAATTGATTTTTTGTGAAATGTCTCCTGTGGTGACAATTTTAATTTTCTTACTAAAGTGAGAGGCATCACTGACGCAACACTCACATATTTAGTAGGAACTGACACTGGGGGTGGAGGGTTTCATAATAACCTTTCAGGTCAATGGGCTTCTGTCATATGAATGAAGCAAGAGAAAAATATTCTCCACCAAAAAGCATCTCTGATTTAAGCTCCTGAATCCTGCAAACTAAGATCATGTATGTTTGATTTTATCTAGCAAAACAAAAATTTAAGAGTAAAGGAGAAATAAATGTACTTTCAGACTACAAAACATCATCTGCCACCACAGTAAATAAAATTTCACTTAAAGAACCAATAAAGAATTACTTCAGAAATAAGGCAAAGGATCACATAAAGAAGCTGAGATGCAAGGAGGACAGACAAAAGAAAAGGTCACTGAACACAAAGAAATATTGTTTCATATTAATAATCATGCATGTGAGTCACACATGGAATTAAATAAAAAGGGAAAGCTAACACACAAAAGTGCAAATAGAATGTGTGTAAGCGGTGATGCACAACACTCAATGCAAAGTTGACTTCAGTCTTAAGATGAATTCAAGTAAACACGAATATTATTGATGTAACACAATGCAGGAAAAATTTAAATGCTTAACTGAAAAATATTACAAAGATACTCCTGTCTCTCGAGACACAGTAAAATTTCTTGGACACATTTTTCTCAACCTCACTTTCTCATGAATAAATTAGGGACAATAGTTTGTTGCTTTGGGTTGGGTTGTTGCTGATGCTCAGTCTTGATCAGCAATCTCAGCACTCTCCCATTTCTTTTCTACAAGGTCTAAGGTGGGTCGTTTGCATGGTGCCCTTTGCTAATATTATGAATTGTTTTTCTTGGTAATGAAGATCACAGGTCTTACAAACACGATGCCTCATTCCAGCTAGTGTATCCCCTGTAGGGAAGTACCTGTTTTATCTTCCAGATCATCAGGATAAATATGAACAGAGCAAACTTTACATTGTCTGAGAGATACTGCTAGGTATTTTTGCATTGCCAGAATGCCATGTTTTAGACCTGTCTTGAATTTCTTTGTCTTAACATTGGTTAGTTAACATTCCATGCCAAAATTGAAAAATCTGCTAGGAAAAATACTTAGGAATTAAAGGCATTGTACATATTAATGTAAAAGTACTTATTGAATATTACCAAAGCAAAAGATTCTCTTTAGCTTCATCCTTAGAATGATGTGAAAAGGACAAATTTCCTTCCACATCTTTGTCGTTTGGGAAGCATCTCATTGACATTAGCTGAGCCAAAACAAGATACGAATGAAATTCTATTAATTTCTGAATTACTTAACATTGCTTATTTTTTAATTAACAGAAAGCTACGTGATGAAAACCACAGCATTTATGAACTTTTAGGTCTTGAGCAAGTTGTGATTTGATTTCTTTTGATAATGAGAAACATTTTGCGATTAGCCTTTAAGTTTACATAAAGAGTAATGAATGGATTTTGCTATGTCATTTTTCACATGGATAGTCCACTGTGCTTCCTTCTTATCCCTCATCCTTCCCCAGTGTTCTCCCCCATCCTATGCCACCCTGTTGTGTAGTAATTTTCTCTGAGTTGAAACATTCATTCGAGGAAGAAGGCTGGAGGCTCATGAGACTAGGGGAATAAACAATTTCATGTGTCTTGGAAAGCAGAAATTTGCAAAATTCATAAATTCCTGCCCCAAGGATATAGAAGCAGTAGCAACTAATAAGAGAGGGAACTCTCACCCTCTGAGCTGTCTGAGGGAGATTCTCCCACTGTCCAGTTGCCTGCAAACCGGAGCACTCCAGGATTCCAGCTTGCATGAGTTGTGACCCATGCTGGGGTAGACTTTTGGTGATGCAGTTGCCTTTGAATCATCCACATTTCTATAAGCAACCCTTGTTCCATACTGCTGTAAGCAACCCCAATAAACTCAGCAGCTCACCAGGTTGAATTGTGGTGGCATTGTTACTTTGATAAGTCATTGGTTCCCTATCCGAGGTAATTACTTTTGTTCACATCTCAGAAATACTGTTTCACAGCACTCCTCCTAGTTGTCCCTTTCCTCTTCCCAGAGTCTCCGTTTCTGCTTCCATGTCATTTCCGGTATCCTCACTTTCCCTCCCCTCCCCATTCCTTAAGATTTCTTTCTCCCATTTTATGGTTGCGTTTCTACCCCCAGATCCCCACAAATTTAGTTCTAAATCCCACATATGATGGAAAATCTGATATTTTGTCTTTCTGAGTCTGGTTTATTTCTCTAAGCCTCATAGACATGATCACCATTTCTATTTATTTCCCATAAATGTCCCTCACTTTCCCTCCCCTCCCCATTCCTTAAGATTTCTTTCTCCCATTTTATGGTTGCGTTTCTACCCCCAGATCCCCACAAATTTAGTTCTAAATCCCACATATGATGGAAAATCTGATATTTTGTCTTTCTGAGTCTGGTTTATTTCTCTAAGCCTCATAGACATGATCACCATTTCTATTTATTTCCCATAAATGTCATGATCTAGTTTATATATAACGAATCATCTGTTGATAGACATCTATGCAGATTCGATCACTTAGATGTTATAAAGAAAGTAGCAATAAACTTTCATGTGCAAGTATCTTTGCAGTATATCATTCAGAAAATACATACTCCCATTAAAAGAATCTTTTTAAAATTGTTTTATTTAGGGGCAGGAGAGATGACTTCGCAGTAAAGAACACTGGTTGTTCTTGCAGAAGACCTGGGTTCAAATCAGAGCACCACATGGCAGCTAACACCTATCCACAATTCCAGTCCCACGGGATCCATCAGCCTCTTCTGACCTCCACTCACATTGTATGGCATGGGTGCACTTACCTACATGCAGGCAATACATGTATACACACATACAGTAATAAGTATTTTTTTTCTTTATAAGGTGCTTTTATTTTGTATAATTTTTAAATTTTTTTAAATTTAATAACCACATATGTAGAACAAGCATTTCATTACAGCTTTAACATTTTCAGTAATACATTCCAGACCAAGGATACATCTCTTTCAAAGGTGGCCGTAAATTTTTAGGTTCACAGTTGAATTAATACAGTCATACGATATTGAACTCAGAATAAACCCTGTAAAGCATAAAATTGAATGAGTTTTTACCCTTTAAAGAAGATCTTCATTTCATTTTAATATATGCTGTTTCCTATATTTTTAATGCTACTAACACTTACATGCTTGCACATGTGTCTTTAATCTCCATGTATCTGATTATTACTAGTCACAGTCAGTTACACTCGCATCCTTAGTACCTGAGTATGAATATAAAGTCATCAGGTAGATTTCACTGGTAATGTTTATCATCTCTACTATTTAACATGAAGTAAATTTTTAAAAAATTTTAATAACTACATGATTAGAATAAGCTTTTTATTACAGCTTTAACATATTCAATAGCACACTCCAGAGCAAGAGTACATCTCTTTCACAAGTGGCTGTTTTATTCTTTCTCAAAGCTTAAAGTTATGTGTAGTAAATGAACCTTCCACTGCTAGAATCTGACCAAATGAATGATGTGTGTTTTCTTTAGATAAGGCATCTTCTCGTGTGGTAGGGAATGGGCCTGAATTTAGATGATAATAAATGCATGCATGCTTGTGCTCAGCTCATGTTCTCTACTCCCTTGAAGCTCAGGATCCCTGCCCAAGGAATGGTGCTACACACAGTAGGTGGGTCTTCACCCCATAATCAAAATAATCCCAACATAGACATGCACAAACACCAACCTTACCTAGATAATGCTTAATTGAGACTCTATTCCCAGCTATTCCATGACTCTATATTGTGTCAGGTTGACAATTAAGATTAATCATCACACTGGGCTTGATAGAGAGTATCATTGAGGGGAATGGCAGATATCATTAGGCCATATCAGAATAAAAAGTACAAGTAAAAGCTGGGCATTGTGGGGCACGCCTTTAATCCCAGCACTTGGGAGGCAGAGGCAGGTGGATCTCTGTGAGTTCAAGGCCAGCCTGGTCTACATAGTGAGTTCCAGGATAGCTGTGGACACAGGGAGACCCTGCTTCAAAAAGACCAAAAAAAAAGTACAAGTAAAGCAGTCTCAGTAGCAGATATCAAATAGACTAATAGTTAGAATAGGTCATGGGTAACAACCTGCCAGCGATGAAGTACTAGATGGCATTTGAGAGCAGTGTCCATGATGTGTAAACTTTACTGCTTCACCACACACTTCCTTCTTTCCAACAAGGAAGGTTTGAGGAAAATTAAATGGAAAGGAGACCCGTTTTGCCATGTCTTTTCTCATGCAACAGACTACACGTGTAAAGCCATGTGGACATCTAAGGTCTATTCCGTTATGACTGCTACAAACCTTCAACATTCCGGTTGTTGATTTCACATTATGTTTGTGATATGGAAATAAAACATAACTCCACAGGAGTGAACAAAAGAATCACATGGCTCATTCTAATTTTCTTTTAAAGGCCAAAGCATGCCTTTCTTCACTTCGTACTGGTGAAGGGATAGAAGGGACAGATAATAGGTAGATACATTAAAGAATTGCACTTAATGTCTGTGTGACAGCTCGGTGGCATTTGCACGAAGTCATAGTTTCCTTCTCTGGAAGTGGTATATGAGTTGGTTCAAACTTTGGATCAATGTATTTACTCTATAAAGACATGAAATGAGGAAGCAAACGCTTTCAAAAGTTTTTGTTTGTTGGTGTTTTGTTTTTACTATCCTCAGTATCACCATCTGGCAGCTATCCTGTGACAATTACTGTAGAAACGAGTGGCTCTTATCCCAACAGTCATTGACGCACACAATAGTTATTTAGAAGAAAGAGAATCTCCAATCACAGACAACACAGATGTCAGAAATGTAAAATGGTTGGACAGAGCTTTACTTCTTTGTCTCTCTAAGTTCCACTAGGCAAACAACAGCTTTGGATCATGAGCCTTTCAAGTGCAGTGCATAGTCTAAATCAATCGCCACACCTCGAGGGTACTCATGCTTGCAGCGAATAATGCTTTATCATGTATGCTGTCCTGTGTTTTGGAGGATGTGAGCAGTACCCTGGCCTCCACCAGGAACTTCTGACACCACCATCCAAATATGAGAACTAAGATCAGCAGACACTACCAGATCTCCCCAAGATGTCAAATTGTCACTTTCCCACTTTACCTTGAGAAGCACTGCTCTAAGAAAATCAGATTATAGAACACTTTATTTTCAATGAACGTATCTTAATTTGGCTCAAAATCAGAACTCTTGGTATATCATATTTGAGAAAAAGCAATGCACTGCCAGAATATTGGAAATGAGACTTTGCCACTGCCACCAGAACTTCTCAAAGACACGGAATCTTTGTGGTATGCTAAGAAAGCATAAGATAGGTCTATTTCCAAGATTGAGGTGAATTCGTGTTGTCTTCATATGTCTAAATTCATTAAATATGAGTATGTGTGTTTTACACATGAATTATAACTCCGTAAAGCTACTTAACAATTACAAATTAAAATTTTACAGTGTCATGAAATTTACAAGACACAAAAATACTTCCAATGCACCAATCTCACTGAAAATATAAGAACACTATATCTCAATTTTATGACTTAAATTTCATACACAGTAGGAAAATGCCAATCACATCTCAAATTTAGTGGGGTTCTATAACCATAACAATGTCTGGGTTATGTAAATATCACTGTGACAAACACAGTTTTTCCTACTATACAGCATTTTGTTTCCTTTATAAGAAACCGTAACAAAACATTTTCATAAGTCTTTAAAAATGTTATTGGCAAGTAAATAGTATAGATTCTTTGTTATTTTATGAACATGTAAAATATTTTGAACAGATGAGGGAGCAAAATTCTAACTGACATATTTTCTAACAAAATTAAGGTTGTATATATTTTGAGATAGTCTTAACAAAATTAAACATTTCTAATTTTGTATGTAGATTTTCTTGACTCCTAAAAAGAGCATGCAGAATATTAAGATCCTTCCTTCAATTAGTCCCTTACACTTAAGGACAATTTTTTGTTGTTTTTGGTTATCTTAGGACTGAAAGATCTATCAATTAGAGTGAAATACTTGGGAATAGAAATAGCACAGGTTGGGTAACATACCCCAATGATGCTGATTCAATTCCCATAGACACTACTGCATTTTTTAAAATACTGAATTTTTACAAACTTCACACTTTTGATAGTATTTAGATCCCCTTCCTTATCTGCATCTCAACTACCTCCTAACCAAATTTTATGTAATCCTCTCTCTATATATATATCTATAATCTATTATCTATCTATCTATCATCTATCATCTATCTATATATCATCTATCTATCTATCATCTATCATCTATCTATCTATCTATCTATCTATCTATCTATCTATCATCTATCATCTACCTATCTATATAAGCCTACAGAGTCAAATGTGTGGCCCCAAATGCCCTTTGCTGTGGGTTGTTTGTCCAAGGGGGGAGCCTGGTCCACCTACAAAGAATCTGCCCCCTAAAAACCTAAACAACACTGACCCTCTTCCTCCCAGCACCCATTAGTTGGCAATAGATCCTCAGCCTGGGTTGGGGTTTCTTAGCCATATCCCCTGTCTTTGCTGAGATTTTATCTGGCTTGAGCTTCCATGGGACTTGTTCAAGCTGTTACCATTGCTGTGAATTCATATGAGTAACTGAGATGCTGTCTGAAAATATCTGTTTCCTTGTCGTTATTCACCACCTCTGGCTCTTACAGTCTTTCCACTACCTCTTCTGTAATGATCCCTGAGCTTTAGGAGACAGAAGTTTGATATAGGTGCCCTCTCTTCAACTTTTGTTTTCTTCAGGTTGGCCAGTTGTAGTTTTCTGAGTTAATCACGATCTTCTGGATAAGGAAACTTCTCTGGTGAGAGTTGAGAAATGCATTAATCTATGAGTATAACAGTAAGTCTCTATGAGTATGTTTAATACTATACTTTTTCTCCCCTGTGGTATGTGACCACTCTAGCCTCCAATTCCTAGGTCTGATATCAGTATCGCGAATGGGCTCCATTTTACTAAACAGAACTAAAATCCAATTAGAAAGTGGTCAGTTACTTGCCTAATATTTATGCTACTATTGCACAAATAGGCAATTTAAACTCCCACCAGCTGTGAATAAGAGTTCTCCTTTCTTCACAACCCCAACAACCAATGTGTCGTTTGCTTTTTAGATCTCAGGCATTCATGCCAGGCCAGTTGTAGCTTGCAGGATTCACAGCTGAGTAAGTTTCATATTGATTTTCTCTTTTGGTAGCTTGTGTAGTCCCTTCCAGGACTAGGAAAGGTAGTTAGTAAAGATGATGGTTTGAAGTCAGCATCAGCTTTATTTCTCCTTGTTTATTCCATAGGTCAAGTATGTAGTGTCTTCAGCAATTTGATGTTACCATGAAATTCTAGTGGTTAGCCAAGAGCAGGGGAAACAGCCAGTAATGTTTGAGTGTATATGAGTCATCCAGTCAACAGCTTTGTATTATGGAGACCATAACTGGCACAAGTCTTTTACTTTGCTAGTCTATGCTGTATAGGAGGGGCAATGTCACCCTATTATAACTCCTTTAAATATATTTTAATAATTTATATGTACATACTTAAAGAAGTTTCTGTAGTCAAGGGTTTTTCCATGTGGCTTTCTCTAAAAGCCTTTAAGCATTTCTTATTGTTCCCCATATTCCCTCCTTTGCCCTGGCCTCTCATTCCCAACCCCTATTTAACTCTTTATGCTACCTTCCTACACTTTCTCTTTATCTATCAACGCATTCTATCTCCCCTTCCATGAAGCCCACCCCCAACCCCATGGCTGTTTATTAGTTTCCTGACCTCTCTGGATTTTCAGATTGAAACATGTGTATCTATGATTTCTAACCTAGCATACATCTCTGAGAGAGAGCATGTGGTATTTGTCTTTCTGGGTCTGGGTTACCTCACTCAGGATGTTTGTTTCCAGATTCATCAGTTTACCTGGAAATTTAACGATTTCATTTTTAATAATATTCTATCGTGTATGTGATATAAATATCACCCTCACTCATTTGTTGATTGATATCTAAGTTATTTCCAATTCTTAGTTATTATGAAAAAGGCAGTCATAAACATGGGTGAATAGGAATCTCTGTAGTAGAGTACAGAGTCTTTGTGGTATAGTCTTTGGGATCATGTGACACATCAATTTCTTATTTTGTGAGGACTCTCCAGGATGATTTCCATAATGGCTGAACCTGTTTTCACTCCCACCAACAGTGCATAAGAGTTCTCCTTTCTCCACATTCCCAGCAACCAATGTGTTGCTTGTTTTTTTAGATTTTAGTCATTATGGGTATGGGGAGTAAGATAAAAAAAAAAAAAACTCACAGTCGTTTTAATACATATATTTCCATGATGCCTAAAAGATGTTAAAGATCCTTTCAAATATTTCTCTACTGTTTGTATTTTATCTTTACCAAACTCCCTGTTTAGTGCCTTGCCCAAGTTTTTAGTTGTGATTTATTTTATATTTTATGTTTAGTTTTTGAGTTCTTTGTATATTCTAGTACTAACACTATCAGTGTTACAGCTGATGAAGTTTATTTTCCCATTGTGTAGTTTGTTTCTTCACATGAATGATGATGTCCTTTAATATACAGAAACTTTTTAGTGCCATGGTGACCCATTTGTCAATTGTTGGACTTACAGCTTGTGCCATAGGAGTCCTGTCCAGATCTCTCCTGCACCTATAAGTTCCAATGTACTCACTACTTAATCCTCTATCAGACACATACAGGGTATGGGGTCTTAAGATGACATCTGTGATCTATTTGGAATTGAGTTTTGTGCATTATGAGAATCAGGGATCTATTTTCATTCTTCTACATGTTGACATCCAGTTTGATAAGCAACATTTATTGAACATGCTGTGTTCTCTCCAGTGTGTATCTGTGACTCCTTTGTCAATTTTATTACACTGATCAATGTGACTATTTCTCTGCCAATACTATGTTGTTTTTACTATACCTCTGTAGTATAATTTGAGATCAGGGATAGATAATAATACCTCCACACACCAGTTCTTTTATTATTCAGTATTATATTGGCTATCCTGTTTTTTTATGTTTCTATATGAAATTTAAGATTATGTTTTCAACTTCTTTGAATAATTTTGTTGGAATTTTAGTGGATATTAAACACTATAGAATTTTGCTAGATGTTCATAGACGTAACAATGTTCAAATGATTTAATGAGAAGTATTTTAAAGCATCCTTCCCAAGTGAACAGATTTAGTACTCTAAATATGAAGAAAATGGCATGGTGACACACATTTGCATTCCCAGAAGGTTGGGAGACTGACCTCATTGTCTTTGAAAGAAATATATCTATATACACAGCGTTCTATGAGCAATTACCTTATTACTCAAATGTGACATACAAAACTTTATGAAAAGTCATATAATTTAAATTGCTTAATATCTTCTTCTATATGTTCAAGACTCCTAAGGTCCCACTGTCAATTTAAAGCATGACTGAAAATATTCCAGAATCACATGCCTCTCGTAAGTGATTTTCTATTATTGTGCATTGTAGTAGTTGTTATGTCTGAGTGGATAGGAAAAATGCTGTAACAGCAATAAAAAATGAAAGATAATCATCATAATACAGAAGTTTGTATGGGGTACACACTTCCAAAGCTTCCAATGTTTATTTCTGTGTAATAAAGTCACCACAATTATGATTTTCTTTCCTTTTGAACTGCTGGTAGTATCTCCAGATCCTGAAAACCTCACTCAAAATTCTTACATTGAAAGCAAACAAATGAGCAGTAAATACGTAATAATTAAAGTAAATGAATTTTAGATACACTTTAGGTATCACAGCAGCATAGCTCAGTGAACAATAAACCATTGTTTATATTAAAGGAAAAGTTATTTTCCACATAGTACAGATAAGACTTTGGCAAACAGTGAAATGAAAAAGAAAATAGTTCCTTGAAGCATTGTCATGACACTGCAACAAAGAGAAGGTGTAGTAAGCTGAACTCACTCTCATTAAGCTCAGACAAAATCGCATCACGAGACAAAGGAATTGTTACAGTGAAAAACTCAGGCTTAAATATAGACAATCACCATTCGCTCTTGTGACAAGGCTTAAAGCTTATTCAATAAATTTTCAATGAAATATTTATAAATGGATACAAATTCTAATTAACTAAGAGACATTTTACAAAAGGAAACTAATAACAAGACTTCTCACCCATACATTTTCCTTTCAGTCTTTAAAAACTAATCATATAGAGTGCATCATTATTTGGGAGAAACTATAATAGACGTTTGGTAATGGTGTAACTGACATAATCTAATGAGGAAAATGAGCCATGGCCTTTTCCTTTTATCAAAATAACTTGCAATATTACTTTAGGCTTACTGGTATCAAATTCAAAAACACTTAATTTCTGTCCTTAAGGCCCAGGAATAAAATGACTAAGGTTTAGGAATGAAGTTAGAAAGATATTATACTGCTTTTCACCAAAATACCACTCAGTAATTATGGTCAGTTCACTCAATAATATTTTTACATTTGACTACAATATTTGTCAATATGGAGGAAAACAAGGTACACAGGGAAAATCCTTGACTATGGAGGAAAAAAAAACTATTGTTTTACAGAGTTCTCACATTATTAAACTATTAAACTCATACTGGATATTTTACAAATAAAATCAGAGAAGAGCAAACACGGTAGTTTCCTTAATTTGGAAGACTGCATTATTTTTCCTGAGCCTATGACATCTGCTCTCATTGGAAATGCTCGGCATACTTCTGATTTTTGGCTATTGATGTCCCAGCCCTGTTGTGAGTGACCCCATGTGTGGAACAGAACATAGAACATAATAATGAAGATCATGATTATGGGATGACCTCAGTGACTACCCTATTGAGCCTTTGCCTGGAGACCTCTGGTCTCTTGATATGACATCATATTGCTGTCCAGGCAGTTGATAAAAGCATTTCATTTGAAAGATTTATACTTTATGGGAGACCCTATCTCTAAAAGACCAAAAAAAAAAAAAAAAAAGCCAGGTGTGTTGGTACACGCCTTTAGTCCCAGCACTCAGGAGACACAGGCAAGTAGATCTCTGTGCTTTCAAGGCCAACATGGTCTATACAGTGAGTTCAGGCCAGCTGGGCCTACAAGGCAGACCCTGTTTTGAAAAGACCAAAAAAACATTATAGTTTGTGAGGTAGTTCCTATGAAGGGAACTATGGTACTGATATACATCTATTCTTACAGATAAGTTTTTATCCAGAATGATCTTTAAGAGGTGGTTTTGATAAGATGTCAGAAAAAAGAGGAGAGCTGGGGAAATACGTCTATGTAAAGACCATAAAAGAGAAGACCTAATATTAATATAAGGCCTGGGCTTTTGTTAGTATGAGTAAGGAACAACATAGCCCAGGATAGCTGCAATAGAAAGAAGAGATGAGAAGCTAGAGAGACAGCTCAGTGGTTAAGATCATCTTGCAGATGACCTGAGTTCAATTCCCAGAATCCACATGCCAGCTAACAAACATCCATATCTCTAGTTTCCCAGGAATATGACGCCTTCTGACCTCCTTGGGAACTGCATGACATGGGTGCAAATTATACACATGCAGACAATGCACTCATATACATAAAATAAAAATAAAAATTAAGAAAATTAAAAAGAAAGAATGCTGAGAAAGAGGTAGAAGAATATAATAGTGGCATTCCAGAAATAGGAAAAGTGAGATTTAAAGCCGCAAATCTAACAGTGGCATTTGCTCTTATGAAGAATGTGAATGATGTACTTCGTGTCAAAAGTGCCATTGTGAAAGTTAAAGTAGTGTATGTCATTTTTGTGACTCTCTTCTTCCTCATTCACACTACAGAGGTAGACCACAATTCGTTATTCCATGAGAATTTAATTTAAAAAACCAGATAGAGAACTGTTTGATGAGAGTAGATTGATTATAATTGGTAATAACTTTTAAAATTTTTAGTTATTAATAGTATTAGAGTGTGTTCTTAAGGGGAATGGAGAAAATAATCAGAATTCAGGTGGCTAAGAATTATGCAGACAGGGGTGTCACTATATTACTTTTCCATAAAAGAGCGTCTGAGTTCTGAGTACAGTAAATGTAATATAGAAAGGAAGTGAACATCAGCAGGATTTGCAGTCGGCTGTGTCATTGACGTTGGTGATTTGAGCTTCATGATGACATATGATAGAAGTTTTGAATATTTTGAAGATAGACAAGATTTATTACTAAGGAATAAGATAATATGTTCCATGTACACTAATAATTTGAAAGATTAAATGAAAATTCTGTTTCATAATGAATATTGAACCCATTTTCCTTTAGCACCAAGTCCATATTCTTTACATTATCTAATGCTTCCACCCCAAGATGATCTAACATTCTCACAGCAATGTTCACAAGGCAGCTTTCTAACCTCTCCTGTTGCAGAGAATCATAGCTCTGGGAAAGGTGCTAAGGTAATTATAGTTTCATACACTCAGCTGTGTCTGAAAACCTTCTCACAAAGCACATGGTAATATGTACGGTGAATGTGAATCTAGGTACAGCTGTAAAACCATAGAAAAATGATTCACTGTGCTTGGGATCCATGCAGAGAATCTGTGTGTCAGGGAATATTTTACAAAAGAAAAATGTAAACAGAGCCTTGAAGCATAAATGGTAGGTGCTCTGTGAAAATTGGATTCAAAGAAGAAGATCTCACAAAAAGAATCACAAAAGAATAATTTTAGACTCTAAATAGGTCCATTCTCTCTTCAAGCCTGGAGCAAAAGAAAGAATAGATGTAGATAAAAGCATTTTTCCTTACAACAACATGTATTCAATCAAGTTTAAATCTGCTGGCCCCAAACATCTCTGTAACAGAGATGGATGACCTTACCTGTATAGAAAGCACATTACTATGGGTATGTGGGCAGGAGATTTGGGGAGAAGATGGAAGTTTTGAATCAAACTAGAGAATAATGTAAAGTGACCAAGAAAGGAGAGCACAGGGGTGAAATATCTGAGAATAAATTACAGCTTGCAGCACGTACAATAAATCCTAAACCAATACAGCCCGCAGTGCACTATCCTCTGTTTCATTCAGAAACCTGGAGTAGAAAGCAACATACAGTTATGAGGATTGATCCAAGTTTGAAGATGTGTTGGTTATAGAAATGAAAACTAGGTAAGAACAAATGTCGGTTTAAAAACTAGATGAACTTCAATAGTTAACTTTGTGATTTCAAACTTCCTATTTCTGTTATTGAGGTAAACATGAATTCATATATATATTTACAGAAGGCCAAGAATTGTTTGGATAGAGGGATAGAGTGTTTGAATGCTAGCGTGCATAATCATCAAACTACAAAGAATAACAGAAAAGACTTCATCAGATAACATGTAAATTATGCATAATACAGGGTTATTATCTGTGATCACTATAAGCATCTGGCATAAACATCATGGCCAGAAACCAACAGTGGGCCAGATACAAGGTGCTGTTTCCTACTCATGACCAGCATTTAACTCATACTTAGCAAATAGTAGGAAAAACACAATGTTTTCAATAGAGGGATACATAACCGTATGAAACAGATATTTTATGTTCTAATAAGCTTTGATTAACAAATGTCAGAAATTAATCCAAAGTAATTGGTTCATGTTGATGTTCTCAAACAACCCTGGGACTGGAGTTACAGACAGTTGTTAGTTTCTATGTGGGTGTTGGTATTCAAACTCGGGTCTTCTGCAAGAACAACAGGTGTTCTTAACTGTTGAGCCATCTCTCCAACCCCCAAGGATAAAATTTTTCAATGAAATATTTACCTTAATAGCAAAACATTAAATAAGGATTTCTAGTTTAGTATTGAGCCTATTTTTTAATCTTAAAGTGAAATGATAATAGTCAAGGTATGGTTTAGAGAATTTGCATGTTTGTAAAATCTATAGTGAAAATATGCTCTCTTTTCCTTCCAAATAGTGGAAATGCATCAGAGTTTAGTTATAAATGCTGCCAATGACATTAATTTTAATAACATTTTTTCCATAGATTTAAAAGTAATTTTAAAATTAATCAGGCAATGATATTTCTGAAAAACATTTATATATTGTAAACAAATCACAAAATAAGTAAGTATATTTTTGCTACAGATGTAATTTTTTAGATTTCTTTATATTTTATGTATGAGTCTTTGGTATACATGTATGGAATTGTACAAAATGTGTGAGATGTCTGTGGAGGCCAGAAGAAGGTTTTGGATCCCCTGAAACTGGGATTACAAATAGCTGTTAATAGCCGTGTAGGTGCTTTGAACCTCACCCGAGTCCTCTGCAAGAAGTTTCAGTATTCTTAAAGACTGAGCCGTCTCTCCATCCATAGATTTCTCAATTTTTAATTTGAGGAGTTTCAATAAAACTTCCTCCTACCTTAATTATATTAAACAAAAATATGAATTAAAAAATCAAAATCCAGTCCTAAGATGATTGACACACTTTTTACTTCCAAACTGAGGAGGCAGAGGCGGGTGGAACTCTCTGAGTGCAAGGACAGCTCTGGGCCAGTTGGGGCTCCATAGTGAAAATCTTGTCTCCAAAACAAACACACACTGAAACACTCAAAATACAGGTTTGTGTCCCTCAAATTATTTTATTAGGATGTTCAAAGAAACAAGAAATTGTAAGTTAACTTATCTTAAGCAAAAAATAATTTTTCAAAAGTAGCCTACTGCTCTGATCACAGTGGCTAACCAACCTGCCACTCATTGCCAACTGCGTAGCTGAAATTACATGGGAATATTTTTTCATATTGTAATTTCTTGGTTCTTCTTGAACAAAGAAAATCTGATTGATTGTAATCATTTCCACAGCTCAACAAGAGAAGAATATGAACAGAAAATTCAAATGTATCATTTTAGTCTTCTATATACAAAGCTAAGAGAAGGGAACTGAAATGCAAAGCTTTGAACTGCTTCCCAAGTGCATCCAACAGCTGCGGATTCAGATTCCACACTTCATATTTCATTTTCATGTGCATTCTTTTGATACCCAGAAAGAAATATATTTATAATTTCCAAAAGAACTGCCTCTGAGGTAAGATGTATCAAAATATTGTTCAGGAGATATAGAAACAAATCCACACTGTCAGTGGTACTTGTCTGTGGGTTGATGACGCATTGCATAAGAATATAGAGACATCATTCCTATAAAACTTGTAATATTATAGTTCAGGGACTATTTAACCTTTTGTACAAATCATTTTTATTTTTTCACTGGAACTTAAAGCACTTTGTTTAGTTATACTGTATTTCCTTTTGTTTCCCCATTTGTCCTGCACTATGCCCACTGAAAAATTTGTCTGGTAAATTTTAAAGCAGAAGAAAATAAAGAGTATAATTGCAATGTGAAACAAATGGAGAAAGGTGGGGAGAATCAATTTCCTGTGTAGGTATATTTTAATGTCAATGAACCTTAAGTCCTTACCAGCAACAGATATTTAAAAATTAGAAATAGATTGATTTTATGCTTTATTTTCTGACCGAGTCCTGCCAGATACGCTTGAGTAAATAATTAAAAATAATCAGTAGAAGCATCATGTTTTATCCTGGTATTTTCTCTATTCAATGTCATAGATTTGTTTGATTTGAATTAGATAAAGACACATCACTGACAGCATGTAGAGAAGAAAGATGAAATTTGTAAGTGGTCTTTAATGAAAAGATAGGGGAGACTTGGACTTAATTTTCTTTCATAAGTAATCTGACACCAATAACAAATTTTAAGACTTTATATTGCTGTGTTTGGTGAGATTGTTAAGTAGTTCTTTGAGCAAATAGATTTGCACTCAGGTCACATATGTCTTATTAACTTTCTGACAGGATAATGCTAAAGTTGGTAAATTGTCACTGAGAAATGCAAAGAATAAGGTATTGTGGGTTTATTGGAAAATGGCATCTCCATGTGCTAAGTGCAATATGTCAGCTGTTCTTTGCCAAACACCATGATGCTTTTCAGTTCTATGTTGTAAAACAGTGTTAACCTTATAAATTTTAAGATTATGTATATATTATTTTTGCCTCATCCTTTATATATCATAGCAAACCTACACAGACCTTCATCTCTTGCTTAGGCTTTCTCATTTGTTCTGTTTTGGAAAATGTCTCCATTCCCATATCCTTTCAACACCTTTTATATCCTCATTTTCTTTTTTAATAATTATGAGGTGTAAAAATATTAACAAATAAAGTTTCCATCTGTTTTGAGAATTCCTTTCCTGGAGATACTAAGCAATGCCCTTCAAGGCTCTAGTGTCAAGCCAATGTTTGATTAAAGTTTTCCTGGAAAACCAATGAATTTACTGAGCTTACTTACAGAGATGTCTGAGGGGTTGCTGAGGTGTGTGAGTGACCTGGGGGTAGGCACACTGGAAAGCCTTTACCCAGCATGGATCAAGCCTTCTCTTCCTAACCTTCCCCAGATAATATACTTTATTCCTCTACAAATCCAGGGGACCATGGGTAATTAGGGCCAATTATATACAGTTGGCTGGGAAGGGAGGCTGGATACTCTGATGAGGGTCCACTGACACTGCTTGCCCCTCCTTTAATGAAGGAGCACAACTGTCAACAAGTCCAATTGTGACAATATTTAGCAAGCAGGCACAGCTGAAGTCGTGATGATGGTAATTATTTCACACAGAAGAGACTGCTGTACAGTGTCATCATATTAAAATAACATGGAATATAAAAAATGATTTGATGCTAGGATCCACAAATGAGGGAGAACATCTGTCTTTTGTTTTTCTGAGTCTGTGTTACTTTACTTGGTATAACAGTTTCTAAATCTATCTATTTACCTGAAAATTTCATTTTATCATCTTTCTTTACTACTGAATAGAATTCCATTGTGTAAACATACCACATTTTCGTTAACCACTCCTCAGTTGAGGAGCACTTATGTTGCTTCCATCTCTTAGCTATTGTGAAAAGAGCAGCAACAAACGTGGTTGTACAAAAGTCTCTATAATGGGATGAGTCCTTTGGGTATATACCAAGGAGTGGTATAACCAGGTCATATGGTAGGTTCAGTTTTAGTTTTAAAGAGTTCTCCACACTATTTTCTATAGGGGTTGCATGAGTTTATAATCCCAACATCAGTGAATGAGTGCCCCCCTTTCTCCACATCCTCGCCAGCATTTGGCATCATTTGTTCTCATAGTTTGTTCAACTAGTTCAAGGAACAAAATGTATGTCTAATCAAGGTTTTTATGAGAATGTTTGCTTATTGCCCAAGCTTCATCTACATAACACATGGTAGTTAAAATACTGAACTAGTGGAACTAACCTTCTTGGATTTTTATTAGCCATACTTTGAGGCCTATACTAATCAGGTCAGAGGGACTTAAAGGACAAGTTTGCCATCTGCCTTCCAAGGTCAATTAAGTTCCAGGGGACTATTGAGCATATCTCAAAATGTCCTGTAACTGTGGTGAGTCACTTATCCTCCTGTTCAGGGAGGCCATGGAAACCCCATCAGATGGACCAATGTCCAGTCTACAAAGAGGAGGGTCAACTCAGAGAAAACATTTCCTCCATGCTTCCAAGTGAAGCCAGCCAAGATCTAGCAAGCCCTTTGACTTATCTGACCGTTTTCTGGTTCCCTGTCTAGAACTTGTAATGCTAACTACTCTTGCCTTTACTTCTCCTTCAGATCCCCTATTCACCAGTCAATGGCTTTCTTTTATCCCTACAGATAAGAGTAATGCAATCTAGGAGTCTTTTAGGTAGACCGACTGTAGGCATACCCCAATTGCTTCACCTTGCATCCCTGATCAGCAAGGAAGAAGCCAGAGCAGTCTGTGCCCTATCACCTGTTTGCAATTTGTGTAACCTCTTCAAAGGATGATGTGATAAGACTAGGAGGCAGGAATTGGCTAGGCAGTTAGGGTAAAAAAGACCACAAAGAAAAGTAGCCAGTTTCTTGTCTAAAAGTTAAAATGTCCTTGGGCCTCTTAGCAACATTCTCTGTTGCAAAGGTCAAAATTTTCAGAAGTATTTGCCAGCTCTTATCTCTAAAAGATTTTAGGATTACCACTTCAGAGGGGGGAATGTTAGAGTAGCAAAAAGACCCAGTAGAAGAAAGAAAGAAAGAAAGAAAGAAGAAAGAAAGAAAGAAAGAAAGAAAGAAAGAAAGAAAGAAAGAAAGAAAGGAGTGAAGGAATGAAGGGAGTACACAAAGTCAGGATAAAGTGATGGGGAGGTATGGGAGGAGGAGTTGGAGGAGAGGGAGTGGGCATGGGTTTAATCAAAATACTTTATATGAATGTATGAAAATCTCAATATAGTTTTTTTTAAGTTAAAAAAAAAGTATTGAAAAGCATTTGGCTCTAAGTAGATCCTGCTGAGTGTGAGACCAGTGACCATTTGATTTTCAAATAAAAGAATAAACAGCATAATATGCCAGGGTACATTAATGTTGTTAGTGGTGTGTTTATTAAATGATTGCATTTCTGATTTTTAAAGCAAGTTCTATGTTCTGTACACAGTGGGGAATAGTTTGTCTGATATGAATTAAGATGTGAAATATTTAACTTTGCCTTTCTACAGCATTTGCTAAGATGCTAGGGGTTTTTCAAAGTTTGCTAAGTAATTGCATTTAGGCAGGTTTGTAAAAGAATGCACAGATGTGACATTATCTGTTTAAGAAAAGTTCAGAAAGTCATTCAAAGAAACTCTAAGTACATACTTTAATTAAATGAAGTTCATATTCAAAAGTTCCCTAGCCTTATATTCAAAAAAGTCAAAGAGAATATTAAATAATTTCCATTTATGAGAATATTATAATTGTGATATCCTAAAATAATTGTAAAAATTCAGACTTCATAATCCCCCTTCTCAAGTGGCTATTTACATCAACTTCCAAGTTAATTAAAGTGCTCTGAATACTAAAAGGCAATCTTAGAGGAAAATTGCAGCTGTACTTTACTTTTGGTTATTTTCTAGAAAAGCTCTTATTTTTCATATTCATTTCCCTTAGATTATAGTCTCTAATAGCATGTCTCTATTATTTTAATAGACTTTTTGTGATTAAAATTAGACATATATATGTGTTCAATAAATAAACAGATATATATGCATATATGCACATGGTAGAATGATAGGATATTGTATTATTGTTAATTCCTTTGACTTGATAAAAGTAATTCTGACATTTTTTTCCTGTGCCATCAAGTCAAATCTTATATTTTGTGATGTTACTTATTTTCCCAAGATTTAGAGTCCAAATTTTGATCTTCTAAACAATAGTGATATGTGTCCTTCAATTTTGTACTAGAAACAAGACACAAAGTAAGGTACTTCGTGACATAAAATATATTGTGTCACAGTGTTTTTCTTAGAAGAAGTCATATTAAGAACCTAGAGTTTGAGACATTCCAAATAACTTCATTTAGTGTTTTTCACCTTCTTTATATTGTTGAGAATTTATACATGATAAATGTATTTACAATAATTATACCCCTTCCAGTCTCCCATCAGTTCCTCCAATGTCCACCTATGCCTTCTCAATTTCTTATATTCTTTCTTATTATTATGGTTACATATACATACACATACTATGAGTGTGTGACTTTGTCAATTTCCTGGTTTTCATGTATACTTGCATTCAGAGCTACCCACTTAGGTTTAGAGAAAACAGATTCTTCCTTCCTCCACATCCCAACTGTGCCTCAAAATATATCTTTTAAGTTTGCCCTTTGTTGACTCTTTATATCTCTTCTCATAGGTAGAATTTCTAGTACTAACATTAACCTGGTTATACTCTTTCATTGAATGACTAATTCTAACTTTGATGTAGCTAATTGAATTATTAAATAATGTGAGATCACCCTCATAGTTTTAATTCTGAAACTTTTTATGTTTTGTCTCTCAGCTCCATATTAGAACCCTAATTCGTCCATGCCTACTAAGCTTTGGAAGGTTACTTCTTAATATTTTGTTTATTATTTTTATTTTATGGGTACAAGTATATTACCTGTATGTAAGTGGACCCATGTAGTGCAATTACTGTGGAGGTTAAAAGAGGGCATCAGATCCCTGAGAAGTGGAGTTACAGATGATTGTTAGTCACCATGCAGGTTAAATTTATCTATTTACTCATTTTTGTTTTATGTGTATGAGTGCGTTGTGTATCACATTTGTGCAATGCCCAGACAGGCCAGAAGATGGCACCAGATCCCATGGAACTGAGTTACAATTGGTTGCTGCCATGTGGGGTGCTGGGAATTGAACCTAGGTCCTCTGCAAGAGCAGCTAGTGCTCTTAACCACGGAAACATAACTCCAGTCTCCAGAAATTTGTTTCTGATTGTAAGTAATGACAAGAAGCAAATTATATGCTATAGTTACTAGTTTTAGCTTTGTAATATGATATTTAGTGATAAGCTTTTGCAAATTATCATGATTTTTTTCAATTGTTAATTAGCTGCAATGGATATTTACCATAGATGCGTATCCTCATTCTATGTTATACTTCAAAAGATCTATTTTGACAATTTCCAGAACATTTAGTAGATGATGAATGAAGCCATATGGATTAAGTTGGTTGGTTTCTGCTGTGACAACAGCGTGGGTCAATGTTAACTGCTTGAGGGACTTCATGATGAAGGATCAGCTGAGCTAACTGAAATGTTTCATTGATAAGCATTTGCAAACATTATTGAAGAACCATTCTTTTGATTAAAGATTTATTTATTATTATTATTGTGTGTGTGTGTGTGTGTGTGTGTGTGTGTGTTCAGAGCCATAGGAGGGTGTTGGATTTCCTTAGAAATGGAGTTATAGGTACAGAGGGCATGATCCAAACTTGGGTCTCCTTGCCCAAGTTCTCTTAGGGGACCTTGCTCCTGGTGCTATTAGACAAACCATATAACACAACTTTATCTGAATTTTTCATAGTTTATATCCTGGGTAGGGGAAATAGAGTATCTCACAAAGGTAAACATCCAGCACCCCACACCCGGTGCCCCATTCTGCTTTGTGTCTCAATAGCCTGCTGTTCCAGATCGCTTCCATACCCCACCCACAGTCTCCTTAAGCTTTCTCCCATGCCTGGTGGGTCAACAGTCTCGCCTCAGGTCAGTAAACGCCCCCTCTTAAATCCACACAGGTGAGAAAAGGGGTCCATTTTTTCCACTCTGCCTTCTTCCAACATGGCGCCAATGCTCCTCCCTCCATAGTTAACTCTCTACAGCCAATTCTCTGCAGCAGGCCCCACCCCTGGGAGGAACATGTACCCCTTGGGACACACTCCACACCTTCCTCCAGCTCTTACAATCTTTTCACCAATCTTCTATTAAGGTCCCTGAACCTTGGAGTGGATGACAGATATAGGGTGATCTCTCTTGTATCATGGCGAGATAGTGACTTCTTGTGCCTTTCCATTATTTGTCTTCAAGTCCTGGCCACTGATCTATCTCAGTGGCGTTTCTTCTACTATAAAGACAAATGGAAAGAAGTAGATACATCTAAACAAACATGAATGTAAATACAAATGCCCAGAGAATATCCCAGTAGGTATACTATATTCATTAAACAGTATTCTTATAATGGATTCCCCTCTAGGTCTTGTAGCCTTTCTCAGCACAGTGAGTTGAACTGTTCTACAGCACCAGATGTTTGTCCCACCCCTAGGAGCAGGCCTTATCCAATCAGATATTTGTTATTTGTACGTATGTTAGTCGAGCCATTATTGCACTTGCAGGCATTGCTTGGCATGTCCATAGTATGCAGTATGCAGGGTCCATTGTTGAGTAAAATCATAGGGGATACTTTCTTCCCCAACCATCTGCATAGCACCTTCTGGTACTATGAACATCATCCATTCAGTGGCATAGAGTTTTTGGCTTATTCTCAGCTCCATTTTTTTCTTTTCCTTCTGTGCTCACATGCAGTGTCTTCAGCAATGTAGCCTTACCAACGCTTCTAGTGTACAATTGCCATTACTGGCAATAGCCTTGGTGAATTTGAGAACCTGTAGGATCTCTCTTTCTCTGACAAACAGCTCATAGTGGGGCAACCCACCCCTGGAACTGTAGATTTTCTTAACAGTTGTATTGTTTGGGAGCCTCTGTGTTTATCTTACCCAACCATAAAACTCCCAAGAATCTTATACCTATAGCCAGCCTTTGTTTCTTCATGTACCTTTCAAATGGGTTTCATATCTGTAAAATACCTGAAGGAAAGTTAACATCATATATTAAATCAATCATAGACAAGGCCTAACACAGCATGGAAATGTTTTATCCATTCATATTAACTGTTTTCTCCATAGATCCTTGTTAGGTACTATAGCATGGGCACGAGTTATTAATTTCGTTACTTCTTTACTGTCTTTAGTTATCCCTTTGGAGTCATTTCGCATTTGGGGGCTGTTACATGGAGTCTTTTTGTATTCTTTTAGCCTTGATACACTTTACAGGTGTTGGCTCCAGTTGCCTGATCCTGCAGTGGGCTAAGGAGACAGGGGATTTTTCTTATTCCTGCTGTACTTGTTGGTTCCCTGAGTCAGGCAGGCCCTGGGTCTGCCTCCTGACTGTAGTAGCCATATCTGACATTTCTCCATTGACCATACATGGCTGCTGGAGGAGGCCTTGATGGGAAAAACTGCCTCCACCCCTAGTACAACCTTTATCAGGAGAGAAATGCACTTTATTTTTGTGGATTCTTAACCACCCTGTGACAGATTTTGTCCTTTGAATGCAGTTTTTCTTTTAAACTGTTCTTCTGGTTTTAAAGCCTTCCAGAAACTCCTTAGTACTGAATTTGGTTTTCTATCAATTTTTTCTTTGGGAATTTGGGCTCAGCATAAATCTTGCCACATTTGTCTTCAAGTAACTCAAACGGACCATTTCTTCTGTCTGGTCTATTTTATATATCTCATAGGGTGCTCTGTTATTCTACAAACACATTTCACATGTTAGTCAGAGTCTCTTAGATCTGCTAAAGCCTCCCTCACTTTACAAAGATCCTGTCCTATTAAAGGGCTAAGCAAAACCGTTAAAGCTCCATACCATTCTTGAGGTCCCAGTTGAATTAAGCTTTCCTTTATACCTCTGGTGAACACAGTCTTATTTGGCCCAGTGAACTGGACAGCATATATTGCTTTTCTCATACCTAGTTCTCTCAGTAATGTCTGCCCCTCCTTTATGGTCCTCCAGACTTGCTAATCATGTTAGTCTCCCTTGGTGATGACCATGTATCTTTAATGCCTTCCACCAGCCATCCCATTAAGGACTGCTCCCCCGTGTATTGGCCTAGGTTAAACAGCCTATATCACAAGGATGGATGGGTGGTTATATAATTCAGCTGTGAAGCTTCTGAAGGACTGATGTTATTTGCTCCCATTTCCCACACCCTCACAAGTACCTGGCAAGGGTCTCTTTGATTGCTTGTTTGTAAGTTTTTTCCTAGTTTTAACAGTTCCAGTGTGGTGTATTTCCTACCTACAGTACTGTTAGCTATCTTTCCTTTCTGTATCAAAGGTTGAATCTGAGGGGCAGCCTTAGCCACTTTCATTTTTAGGATATTTCCTTTTTCATTACTATATGTCTTTTTTCCAGAATCTTTGGATCTTATACAAGTTAAAATGTCCCATTTTTTTCTCTCTCTCAAATTCTGCAAATGAATCTGCTGGTACCTCCCCAGCCTTTTCAGTTTCCCCTGCCATGGGAAAATCTTTTATTATGCAAAGTGGCCACGCCCTCCCTCTCTGGGTTCTCTGCTTGTGTCTCAGGCTTGTAAAAGTTTTTCTAGCCTTTCTATAACCCTTAACAATTTTTCATATACCTGTAACTGGGCTAATTCCCTACATGTATATCACAGCTGTGGCCCATGCTTCTGCATGGCCAGCTCCTTTTTAGTTCTATATTTTATAATCCATTGTTCAGTTCCACATCATCAGTGCTACCATTAGCTCCTTAGCGTTTTCCAAATTCCTGGGGTTTGTCATTTCCAGAGCCACAAACTGGCTGCACCAGTCTGTCCTCCTAATTCTCTTAGGGTCCCTTGCTCCTGGTGCTATTAGTCAAATCATGTAACACATCTTTAACTGAACTTTTCATAGTTTATATCCTGGGTAGGAGAAATAGAGTAACTTTTAAAGGGGAACAACGGGAACCCCATACCTGGCTGCCCTTTCAGCTCTGTGGCTCAGTTGTCCCCCATTCCAGATGGCTTCCATGCCCGGCCCACAGTCTCCATTAGCTTTCTCCCAAGCCTCCTGGGCCTGCAGCCTTGCCTGAGGTCAATAAATGACCCCTCTAGCATCCAAGCAGGCAATACATGGGAGCCATTTTTCCTGCTCTGCCCACTTTCGAGATGGCACCAACACTCTTCTCTCCACAGCTAACTCTCCACAGCCAATTCTCTGCCGCAGGCCCCACCACTCAGAGGAACATGTACCCCTCAGGACACTGGTCCTCTGGATGGGCAACAAGTACTCTTGATAACTAAGCCATCTCTCCAGCGCCTAAAGAATCATCCTTAATCTAATACTAATTTTTCATTTAAGAGACATTACCATTTTTAACCTTAAAATTTTTAAGCTAAACTTTTCCATTATTATTAATACATGTGTGGATACACACTACACATACACACACTCTTACATAAAATTTCATCAATTTTTCTTATTCAGCTACTTCACATCCACAAGCATCTTCTGTCACTGTAATTGCACTAATGATATATCACAGATATATAAGTCATCAGTAGCAAACAAAATTGCTATAAATCTGTTTCTTCTCCTTTAATTAATATAAACCCTCTGGTCAGCCATAATATCTGTTTTCTAGGAAATAATATTTTTCAGTTAACGTATTTATTGTTTCTTATTTTTCTATTTGCATTTTTTTTTTTTTCATTTTATAAGACCATCACTTAAGGGACTAGACAGACGGTTCAGCAGTTAAGAGCACTTGGTGCTCTTGCAAGGTCAGAGGTTCAGGTTCAGCACCAACATGGCAACTCACACTGTAAATACAGCCAAAAGGGATCTGATACAGTCTTCTAGCCTCTGCAGGCACTGCATACTTGTGGTACACATTACATACATGTAGGCAATCACTCATACACAAGAAAAATACATTTCTTTTAAAGAGCATCTCTTAAAGTTAGTATTTTAAAGACTATGCCTGTACTAGACTTTTTCATTTGCTATGTATCTTTTCAAAGCAGCGGAATCATTGTGTAATCATTGTGTATTCATTTGTGAATCTGAAGATAAACACTCTCAAAATTTTAATCTTGTTCTTTCTTCAGTTCTTTAAGTTTTTTAGCCAATATCTTTCTTCCTGTAGTTTATCTCTATTATTAAGGTTTGTTTTAAAATCTTGACTTAAATTACTTTACACATGTGTTGTGTGGATATTAAATGTACAAGTAAATTTTACTGTTGCTGAATTGTATTGCCTCTCAGTTTTCCTGTAACACTCATCGCTCATCTATCTTGACTTTCTTAACTTTTATAAATTTATTTTCTTTGAGAATAATCAAAAAAACCTCCTTTATGAAAAGGTAGAAATATGTAAGCATACTCACAAATGGCATGCTTCTTTAGGTCTAGTGTCACAGGGAGGAGATTTGAGGAAATCATATTAATGCAGAATCAAAGGCATCCAGTGATTACCTCTACAAAATTACCTCTGTTAGTTAATGGCTTCCAATTTGTATCACCTCCAAATTTTCAGATAAATATGGGAATTAGGATTTGACTTTACATTCATGATTTTTGGCTATTGACTCAAGATTGTTTGAATCTCTGAATAAACAAAAACATAAGTGTTTTTGTCCCTGAGTCACAATACCCGCATTTTGATCTGTAACGTCCTGAAACAAACCCCATCAGTTTATTAAATATGTAACATATTTACAAAACTGAGGAGATTTTGCCAAACACACAAAGATAACAAAATTAAAATATAAAATTTGATACATGGAGATAATTAAATGCATTCCATTTAAAATATGTCTACCATTAAAAATTTTATTGTGATTGAATTTTGAAACAATCTGTCACTGAAAATTACTGAAAGCTAAAGGTAAACACTACTAAAATAACAGTTTCCCATCTGTTTTCAATTATTTAGAATTTGACCTGTGCATGGATTTTGATCAGATTTCTGCCATTTGTTATTACTGTTGATAAGTAGGATAAAAGCAAATTTCCCAATTGAATTTTAAAGAAAATTTTATATAGAAAAATAAATTTCAGAATAGGCAACTACTCCATGAATTCAGATAGGCATTAACAACTAATTTAGGCCAAAATTTCTGCATGAGTAAATTATCCCATCTGATTCCTTGGACAGTGCATAATACTGATCAACTTGGTGCATAAGCTGCACCCTTCAGCTTTAAACAGCAAAGCCAAAAACGCCTCATTAGAAATGAAATTCAGTTAGTAAACATTCAAATCAAAAATTAAGGTCTGCTGATTTTTGACAATTTAGTAGATTTCGGTAGATATATGGAAAAAAAGAACTTTTTTTTTTAATTAAGCATTTCATTTTTCTAAGAAGTATTATACACAAGGTGATACTTTCTAAAAAAAGTGAAAAAATGTTTCAAACTAAATATATTTTACATTAAATATTCAAAGACAACAATAAACTATTATAACCTTTAGGTTAATTAGTTTTTTGTGCTAAACTGTGTTGAGCTCTTCAATATTGCCTTGTTCTTGACTTGTAAATTAAGATGAAAATGTTCTGACAAAATAAGATTAAGCATTGCTAAGAAAACTCTTTTTTTAATTGCCTCATATCATTAACTGCTGTCCAATAAATTCTTGCTAATCCATTCTGAAATTGTACATTTTAGGATTAGAGTAGCAAATTTCAACATTATTTATTCTTAAATATATTTAACATTTTCCATAGTCAGTTTGGCATAAAAGGGTATATGACAGCATAAAGAACTCACTTTTATTATTGCCTCTCTTATCTTTATAAATATTTTAGAGCCATGAATTCTCTTTAAATCATTGTGCACAGTAAATATATACTTGAGCATCATGAGAAATGGAGATAAGCATGAGATGTATTGAAGTCAGCCTGTAAACGACACAAAACGTGCTTCAGGGACATGCCTCTTCTAATGATACTCTACCTTTCTCTTTGGAAATTATCTTACACTTTTAATGACTATCACTTACAGAATTTATACAAGATGACATAAAAGAATCTGAGTTTTTAGAATCTTGCTGCCAGATCTATCCTCCTCACAACTCCTTTTATTCTAATGAATCCTGGATGACTTACTTACTTATTTAACAAGAATGTACTAAATGTTTTTAAATTGAAAGTGCTATTCTAATTACTGTGCCTGTATCACCAAAGAGAGGAGATTAAGTTCCTGCCCTTGTGGGCTAGCAGTCTGAGAGGAAAGACAGCCAATAAGCAAGAGAACCAGAATCAGTTAAATGAATGGAACTAACCCAGCAATGTATGCTCTGAAAAATATTCAAGCCAGGTAAAATAATTAATTAAGTGGGCTGACATAGATGTTTGTAAACACTAGCTTAATTTTTTTGCTGTAATCATATTGTGAATTCCAAATAAAAGTATTTGTATTTTTATAATTTCTATGCTTACACTCATTCATAGTAATTAGTCTTCAATTATGCTATAATTTAAAATGGAGAGGGAAATATATTAAAGAATAAAATTTGTAGTAATTTTTGTTTTACAGTCTTTGCATCTAGATGTTCTATTTTCTTGAAAAAAAGGTTCTAGTGCTGCCCAAATATAGTCTTTCTTTGTGGGTTTTCATTGTAATAAAACATTTATTAACATTCTGTGTATACATAATGATGGGAAGGTGTTCCCACGTTTATTCTTATTCTACTAAATAGTAAATTGCTCTATCAGTCATATTGCTGGTAAAGATGCTTGTTGAAGCTGAAGTTGAAGTCAAAGTTCTGTCTATTAGTCAGGTGATAAGTCTAGAATCCTCTAGAGTGAAATTATCGTCATGGCCACTAGTAAACAGACAAGACAAAAGTGATTTTTCAGTTGGATGGTGCAGCTGAGACCTTTGGAAAATAATAGCACACAAGGCTCAGTGAGCAAAGGGCTGAACAATGTTTCTCCTGAAATGCAGTTTATAGAAGGCTGAGTATATATGCACAACCAAAAAATTCAACTGCTTTAATAATCTATGCGATAAATGAGAATATAGAACTCAAAAACAAAATCTGTGTTTAGATTACATTTAGATTGCAAGAGAGCTAACTTTGAATATGAGATCACTATCATACTCTTATTTCATGCCTTGGTTTTCAGCTCCATCCATGTTACTGATTTAATAGCATTTTAAAATTTGGATGACATACATTTCAAGGAAAAAGTTACCAATTTATGTCTTCATCAGAAAAAAAAAGTAATGTGCTTTTAAAATTTAAGGGCATGAGAAGATTTTTAACAAAACTTCCTAATAATTCATATTTATGCAAGAGTGAAAAAGATATGGACACAGACATGGACATGAAAACATGCTAATTTCTATGCTGAGACTGTATATACACAGAATTTTTTAAAAAAGAGATCCAAGGATAATAGAATATAGTCCACATACCTACAAAGAAAATAGCCTAGCATGTGAGGTGTGTGCAGGTGAACTATATAAGGCATGTTCTATGTGTGAGTTTTGTGTTAGATGTGTGTGTAAGGTGTGTGTGTGTGTGTGTGTGTGTGCATGGTGTGTATGAGTTATATGTGTGTGAGATGTGTATGAGGTATGTGTGTGATGTTATGTGTGTATAAGCTTTGTTGTGTGTGACAGGTGTGGGGGAGTCGTGTAAGAGGTGTGTGTATAAGAGATGTGTGCATATGTGAGATATATGTGTGTGTGATGTGTGTGTTTGAAGTGTCTGTAAGATGTGTTGAAGTGAAGTATTTGTAAATATGTGGTGTGTTCTGTCTGTGTGGTGTGTGTACATGATGTGCAAGTGTGGTGTGTATGTATATAAAACAGTCTAAGTGATTGATATAATCTCATAAAAACAAAGTAACAGACACAAACTTTTATTATTAGTGAAGTAGATGATAAGATTAGGTAGATGTAGAAAGCGAGTGTAAAAAGGCTTACTTAGGCATACTAGTTTTTGATCATTTGTTTTATATCTCAGAGTATATGTATAAGTGTCTGCTTCATCTTAGTTGAATGAACAAGGATAGGCACTAGGAGAAAGACACACAGACAGGAGGAAGGGAATTGAAGTACAGCTAAGGAATACAGCATGCTTTTAGAATTTGACGGGAAACATTGGTATTTGTGAACTAATGTTAGCAGCTTGAAACACTCAAGTTAACAACTCTTAACTCTGTGTCTTCACTTCCATTTGGAAGGAAATTGATGGTTATTTATTTCTGTTTGGTTTTCATTAGTTAGTAGCAACTCAGAAAATTTCTACAGTAAATCTACATTGAATATGTCCACATGTAGGACTAAAATGTGGATACTTATAAACTGATGGGATGAAAGCAGTACTGTTAAGGAAGAGATTTATTTATTTAGGAGCAAGTTACTAGGAAGGACAAGAGATATGACAAGAACAAAAATAATCACCTAAACATTGCACAAGGTTTATTTAGATCATTGATTTTTTTCAAGGAATTCAGTACTCTAGTAATTACATTACAGTACAGACCTACACAAGACAAACCTGTCTAGTAATCACACTCAATAACAAACCAAAGAATTTATTTCATGCTGACATGGAGAGACCTGATATATCAATTAGTCCAAAGGTTTCCTGGACAGACCTTCATATATATTTTTGTTTTAAATTTTAACAAGCCAGTGAAGCCCTATATTTCCACCTTCCAAATAAAAGCACTGCAATCTTGTGCTTTCTATGTGCATTAACTGTCTTCCCACATACCTGGAGACCAAAAGGAAAAGCTGTTTACCTATTGACTCATTCATATTGATAAAACGAATTAATCAAACGATGGAAAAACTGCTTGGTCAAGCAGATTGGAATAAAACTGTTCAACGTCTAAGTAGAAAAACCGAAGGGAATCTTTCTTTCCTTTACTTTCTTCTTTTATTTTATTGTCAATCCATATTTCTGAGGCCCAGTCTTCAGAAAGTATCAGAACAACATTCTGGAAGAGATAAAAGAAAAAGAAGGGAGTGGGGGAACAAAGGGAGGAGAGGAGACAAGACACGCAATTAGTGGAATGAAGAAAGCAATGTGAAGGAAAGAAGAAAGAAGGACAGAGCAGAAGGAACCAAGCGAAAGAAGAAATTAATGAAAGATACCCTTGGGCCAATGGTTCTTGACATTCTTCTTAAAGATTATATGCTTTCTTTCTATTTATAATGAAATATCATATTGTCAAAGGGATTTTGTAAAATTTTAGAAAATATCAGCACTTTTAATTTATTTTCTTCTAGAAATTGTGAGTCTGAAAACAATTTCAAAAATAAAATAAAAATTTAATAATTAAAAAACATGTGGAAGTCATATTTGGGGGAAAAATCAATTCTCTCGGTTTTATGTTCAGGTTTTTCATGCAGACAGTAACCTGTTTGTTTCAAAGGATTGAAAAATAGCAAATCTGTTTTCTTAGATAAGCATCATAAATGGCAAAGTTAACAAGTAAATTCCATGAAGGAAGATACAAAGTACAGAATGTTCTATAGACCTTGATCATAAATGAATTCATGTTTTTGAGAATCTTTATCTTGAATAATATTTATGCATTAGCTCCACTAGTTTATAATAAATGGCCTTAAGATTACCTCACAGGACAAAAAATTCATCTTACTTCTGTTTAAAATATCATTGTTTTTTCACTTTTTCATCAACCATACAAATATTTTCAGTAGTCACTAAGTCAGTTATTTTTTATAACGATGAGGCTCTGTTTTACTCTCAAAGATTACTGATCATCATAAATATAAGCATGGAGTGTGTCAGATATTCATCCTTATAACTCCTGGAATCCACTGTGACTGTTGGCTACATTTTCTGCTTTTTTTTTTAACTTTTAAAAGAAACTTTATTCAGAACTTCATACATGCATACAAGGTGTTTTGATCAAATCCATGCCCTCCAACACCTCCCATATCTCCCCATCACTTTTTCTCTGACAACTTCATGTACTCTTTCTTTTTTTCATTCTTTCTCTCCTTTCTTTTAAATGGGGTTTTTCGCTACTTTATCATTACCCCTCTGAAAAGATAACCCTAAAATCTTATAGGGATTAGATAAGACTGAAAGCTTCTGCTATCTTTTTAGTCCTTTTAAGCATAATTTATATTCTTTTTGAAGGTTTCCTAAGAGATCATAGGAACCTAGTCCATTTTCCTACTGAGAATGTGACTCAACATTTTTAGAGGATGGGCATATTAGAAAAAACATTAATTTGGTAGCTAGCATGCTTTAACTAGACTGCATACATAGAATGAGAAATTCCATAAAATTTAGAATACTCGCTTTAATTTCTTGTACACCACTACTGAGCTTTGAACACATTTTTGTGCAACAAAATAAAAGAGAACTGGTAACATATACGAGATTAAAAGTTATCCTTTTTGTTTTATTTTCTTTTTAAGAAAATGAGGATTTGTTACACAGCGGTAACTTTATCAAATGCCATAATGGGTAGGATTAATATGTCAATCATCCTGAATTATGAATGTTACTACTTGAACCTTAATTCTCAACTGCAAGATTATATTAAAATATTTTAAATGAAGTATTAAAAAACAGCTCTCAAGTATGATATTAAATTGTTCTCATCATTTCAATTTCTATGAACTTTAAAAAGGAAAATGTTTTTTGTGTATATTAGTAGACCTATTTTTCCAGCAGTCATAAAAATTCAAAATATATAATAGGATTGATTTGAGTCTTAGCTTTTGATTCATATGCTACTAATGTCAGTGAAGAAAATTTAATGTGGGAACCTCTGACTAGACACATTACAGACTGAGTGACTGGTGAACTGGTTAAAACTTTGCTCACAGAAATAACCCAAGACTGAATAATCAAATTTAAAAAGTCAAAATATATGAACTACATATGATATTTTTCATATTTTCATCATATACTGGCAGAGTTCAGATTGAGATTTCAATATCTTAGTGTTAAAACCAAATAAAAATTTTTTCCAAAGGTGTGTGCATATTTAATTGCACTTAGACGATAATGGTATCTTGATAAGTGGTCCTGAATTTCATAACATGGAAAAGAAATATTGGAATACTACCCTGTCTAGCCAGTTCCTACCTCCTCTTCTTATCATGCCATCCTCTGAAGAGGTTGCCCAAATTGCCAATAGCGAATCAGGACACAGACTGCTCTGGCTTCTTTTATACTGAACAGGGATGCAGGGTGAGGCAGTTGGGGTACCCTGTCAGTGGGTCTATCTAAAAGACTCCCAAATTGCATAAACCTTATCTGTAGGGAGAAAAGAAAGGCCTTGAGTGGTGACTAGATGTGAAAGAGAAGTAAAGGAAAGAGTAGTTAGCATTACAAGTTCTAGAAAAAAAATCAAACAGGACAAATTTCAAATGTTCACGTCAGAGTCCATTGGGATTTCTTGATGAGAGCTTCCAAAACCATCTCTTTTTTTTTTTTTTTTTTTTTTTTTTTTTTTTTTTTTTTTGGTCTTCAGGGAGAAAGAATGTTGTGTTGTGTCCAAGGAGAAAAATAAGTGTGATCTCAAAGGAATGCATTTTATTGATTACAGCAAATAAGGAGGAGGCAGTTCAACTGGCTCAGAGCACTTAGTCCCTACACAGATGCAACGTTGCTGAGAAAAAAATGAATAAGAAGTAATGTCATCATAAATAATTGCTTAAATCATCTCGGCACTATAAGGTTGAAATTGTGTGAAAGCAGAAAGCCTTGTAAATGTAAAAGCATGCTGATGGCACGCTCTTAAGGTAATTGAGGGATTTTCAATGGATAGTGGCTTTATACGCTATATGGATTTAAATCCAACATTGGAGTACCCACTAGTTAATAACTGCAGATCAAAGCAGCTTTTGCATTTTTTTTACTATTAGCTTTAAGTACTATAGAATTAAAGGAGCTAGTGGAATGTATGCAATTAAATACCTTCTCATCCCATATAGCAGTGATGAAATTAAGAGAACCATATCACCCATAATATTTTTAATGTTATTCTAATCTAAATATGAAATCCATATAGATCTATGTATTTAAGAAGAGAACAATGCCAGGATGAACTCAATGAAGACCATTACAATGTACAGTTTAACTTCCAGGATTTGTTCTTGCCTCTTTTGGGAAAGCCCAATAGTACATGGGCAGGGGATAATAAAGAAATTTATATGAAAAAAAATAGTCTATTGTTCCATATATTTCCTGAATTCAATATGTTAAAATGTTTTGTTTAAATCTAACTCAACAGGTTCAAAAATTTTTCTTTTTAACATGCAACTTAAAAAACAATTTAACAGATTATAAAAGATGGGAAGTCCAATGCTGATTTTCAGCTAGCATTTAATTCAATTCTTAATGAATGAACCTGACCCAAGAAATATATTTTACAATTGAAGTAATTACATTCAGTATTGAGAGGGAAATAATATTCACAAATTAGCACAACATGGAATCAAGGACCAAACCAAAGACAGCATAGATATTTTATGTTACTTACCTCCTCTATGACTTCTAACCTAGTTGTACCTCAATTAATTCCTGTGAAAACTGGAGTAATGGCTAGCCAAGAACAGTGGTGCATAACTCTAACTCCTGAACTTGGTTGTTAAGACTTGCAAACTGTTACAAATTTGAAACAACGTAAACTACATAATGTGTTTCAGTCAAACTGGACTACAGAGTCTCAAAAACCCAAAAAGTTTCAAAACTTCAAAAAAATTGGTTGATTAATTAGATAACTAATTAATGAATGGAAAAGAAAAGAAAAAAATGGTCTCAAAGAACTTGTAAGGAAATTAATAGAGTTAATTATTATAAGACACCATAATAATAAAACACTGACTTACTGGAGGGTTGTTTTTATTTTTCATTTTAAATACATCATTCCACAAGTGTGAATGGGAAAGATATTTTTTAAATAGGCACTTCAGAGAGTTAGTGTATTTTTTTTTCTAAAATGGGACTTAGTTAAGAAACAACTGGTGCTACTCAGAAAAAAATAATGAGGTGGTGAATGAACACAGGGAAGGAGAGGCTGAGAGCCTTGTAGCAATGGTGACATTAAGCACAGGACCCATGCCAACTCAATCAGACAAGGGCCCAGAGTGGAGCCAAAGAAATAGTTGGCCAGCTGGCCCTAGAATGGACCTATTGGAAACTGATTACTACTGGATGAGGACAAGTACGCCTACTCACAATCTCTAGATAAGCTGACTAGACTGCAGTGGATGAATTTGTAGTGAAGAACATCTGGCATGAATCCTTAACTGGAAGGGACTTAGTATGTATGGTAGAATACATGAGGTTCAGTGGGGGATTGGTGGGGCATGGATGGCAGAGGGGGTCTAAATTAGACTAAGACTTGTATGAGGGCCTACAGAGATGGCTCAGAAGTTAAGAACACTGGCTGTTCTTGCAAAATACTAGCACCCACATGGCAGCTAACAACTGTCCATAACTCCAGTTCCAGGGGATCTGACAGAGTCTTCTGTCCTCTATGGGCATTGCACGACATTGGTGAACTTACCTACATGCAGGCAGTACACACATACACACAAAAATAATAAATAAAATATTTTTTAAAAAAGAATTGTATCAAATTTACAAAAACCCAGTATATTTTTTAAGTGGAAAATTTTACTGCATAAAATGCCAGATTATTAACTACAATGTTATCAGCCCATGAAACGTTTTAAGTAGAAAATGATACTTGCTGTAGGAGTGATGTTTACAAAATGGACATAATCTGAATTTCTATTTAATCTTGGCAAACTCATTGAACCTGTGTTTTTGTGACCTAAGCACCTAATCATGTTTCCTGGGAACCTTGATTTGCTACTCCAGTCCAAGATATGGAATGAATGTGGATATGTATGAGAATTACTATACCAAAGTGCTGGAAATCAGCGTGCCCATTTTCACTGAAAGTACCTGGAAGATTGACGAAGCATGTTTGGCATTGTGTGTATGAGATAGTCTAGAACTAAAGACAAAAGGTGAGATTGATAAGATAAGGGTGGATTCAAGCTTGGACTTCCTCAATTGAAGCCAGAGACACCATTTTGAAAGAAAATCACAGGTGAAGTCTTTCTAACTTCTGGGATATTCTTCAATTTCTTTTTTTGTAAATCATGAAAGATTTTTTTTATTTATTTTTAAATAATTTATTGGGAATTTCATACATGCATGTAAGGTATTTTGATCAAATCCATGCCCACTGCATCCCCTCCAAATATTCCCTTATCTCCCCCAAAACTTCTTTCTGATAACTTCAAGTACTCAAAAGAGTACTTCTTTAATTTATTAATTTAATTTAATTCTTTAATTATTTTTTGTGGTGCTTTTGGCTACTCTAACATTCCTCCCCTTATGAAGAGGTAACCCTAAAATCTTTTAACGATTTGATAAAAGCTCCCAAATATTTTAGACATTTTTGGCCTTTGGAATGGAGTAGGTTGCTAAGCGGCACAAGGACATTGTTAGTTTTAGCCAAGAAACTGGCTACTTTTCTTTGGGGTCTTTTTACTCTAACTGCCTAGTGAATTCCTACCTCTTGTTCTTATCACACCATCTTCTGAAGAGGTTATGCAAATTGCCAATAGGGAATTGGGACACAGACCACTATGCCTTCTTCCATGCTGAACAGGGGCTCAGGGTGAAGCAATTGGAGTACCCCTTCAGTGGGCATATCTAAAAGACTTCTAAATGCATATCTCTTATCTCAAGGAAGAAAAGAAAGTATTAAATTGTGAATAGGAAATGTGAAGGAGAAGTAAAGGCAAGAGTAATTAGTGTTACAAGTTCCAGACAAGGAACTAGAAAAATAATCAGAACAGGGCAATTTTCAAATGTTCATATGACAGTCCATTGGAATTTCTTGACAAGAGCCTCTGAAATAATCCTTCTATTGGGTTCCTCCTCACTTTTCTTTTGTCTTCCAAGACTGGAATCTAGAGTGATGGATTCAGGGATTAGAGACAAAGATTTGAAGTCTTACATCTGAGCAGCACTTTCCAGTTAGGAATATAATCATCAATGACAAATAATTGCCTAAATAACGTTTAATTTAGACTTAAGCCTAAGGGAAGTGTAATCCCTTGAACTCAAAAAAATATACTGAGGACTTTACTCTTTGGTTATACTTTCATTTTGGGTGTTTAAGACCATACAGTTGGCCCAAATAAAAAATTTTACTTTTAAACTTAGGGTCATTTGAGGATCTTCTCCTCAGGAGCCATGGCTTTGAGAGGGGCCCCTGGCTCCTTTCTTTTACCAGTTCCATCTATGTGAAGATAAGTCAAAGGTCCTGTTCAATCATGTCTGGCTACTCAGAAGCAGGAATGAGATCTTTCCTGAGTTGACTCTCCTCTTTGCAGACTGGACACTGGTTCAAATCCATCTCATGTGGTCTCCATGGCCTCCCTGAACAAGAGGACAGGTGACTCACCACAGTTACAGGACCTTTGCGAGATGTTCCATAGTCCTCTGGAACTTAACAGACCTTGGAGGGCAAGGGGCCAAAACAGTCCTTTAAGTCCCTCTGACCATACTAGAATAGGCTTCAAACTATGGCTGTTAAATATTCAATAAGGTTAGTTCCACCAGTATGGTACTTTTAATTATGATGTGCTATGTAGATAAGGATTGGGTAAAAGCCAAATATTCTCAGATAAACTTTGATGTTCCTTAAACTAGCTGACTAAACTATGACCATAAAAAATTTTAAGATTATATGCATATTATTTTTGTTTCATCCTTTATATATATAACAAACCTACACAGACCTTCATCACTTGCTTAGGCTTTCTCATTTTTTCATTTCTATTTTGGAAAATATCTCCATTCCCATATCCTTTTAACATCTATAGTATTCTCATTTTCTTTTTAATAATTATGAGATATAATACCATTAACAAATACATTTTCCATCTGTTGTGAGACTTCTTTTCCTGGGGATGCTAAGCAATGCTTATTCCTTTTCAAGGTTCTAGTGTCAAGCCAATGTTTGAATAAAGTTTTTCTGGAGAACCAATGAATTTGTTGAGCTTACTTAGTGAGATAACTGAGGAGTTGCTGAGGTATATGTATGACATGACAGTATGCACACTGGAAAGCTTTTACCCAGCATGATTTTATTATACAATTCTTTCACCTCCATGGCTAGATCTATTCCAAGGTATTTTATGGGTTTGAAGGCTAATGAATGGGTGCCTTTCCTCGATTTCTCCTTTTTATTTCTCTTGCTACTTTATAGGAAAGCTACTGATTTGAGTATGATAGTTTTATTTCCTTCTATGTTGATGAATGTGTTTATCAGGTCTGGGAGTTTTCTAATGGAGTCTTTAGGGTCTTTTATGTATAGAACCATATCATCTGAAAATAAGGATATTTTAACTTCTTCCTTTTGAATTTATATCCTGTTTTATTTCCTTTGTCTTACTGCTCTAGCTAAGACTTCAAGTATTTTATTGAATAGGAATGGAAAGAGTGGACATTCTTGCATTTTTCCTGATTTTAATGGGAATGTTTTTCAGTTTTTCTCCATTTAGTATGATGCTTTGCTCTGGACTTGTGGTATATTGCTTTTGCTATGTTGAGATACATCCTCTGTATTCCTAGATTTTCCATGACTTTGATCATGATTGGATTTGGATTCTGTCAAAGAGCTTTTCTGCATCTAATTAGGTTATTTGTGTTTTCTGTCCTTGAGTCTGTTTATGTGGTGAATTACATTTAATGATTTAAATATGAAGCATCATACCTACATCTCTGCTATGAAGCCAAGTTGGATAATCTTTTGGATGTTTTTGCTTTTGGTTTGCTATTAATAAAAATGTTTGCATCTCTGTTCATCAGAGAGACTGATACATAATTTTCTTTTTTGCTGCTAGGTCTTTGTTTAGTTTGGGTATTACAGTAATACTGGATACCTGGGAAAAAAGTTGGGAACGTTACTTCCTTTTCTGTTTTAGAGAATAATTTGAAGAATATTTGTGTTAGCTCTTCTTTGAATAGAACTAAGTAATAGAATTCTTTGGTAGAATTCAGAGCTGTATTCATTCAATCCTGCACTCTTTTAGGTTGTGAGAGGTTTGGATTTGGGGGGTTTTTTAACTTATTTTTGTAATTTTTTAAATTTTTTGGTGTGTATTTGATACAGAATATCTTGATCATGATTATACCCACTTCCCCACTGATACTCTCCCATAGCCCCTTGCTGCTGCACTTCATGCATTCTGTCATTTATGTCAAGACTGATCATTGTGGAAGTTTTAAATATTTTATTTCTTATTTTTATTTTATTTCTATGCATGTATTGCCTCTATGTAGGTAAGTGCACCCTTGTTATGCAATGCCTATGGAGGACAGAAGAAGCTGTTGGATCCTCTGGAACTGGAGTTACAAAGAGTTGTTAGCTTTTCATATTCAAACCTGGGTCTTCTGCAAGAAAAGTCAGTGTTCTTAACTGCTGAGCCATCTCTCCAGTGCCATTGTCAGGGTTTTAATTACTACATCTTTCTCATTGGTTGTTCTGGATCTGATAAAATTATTTAAGCCATTTTAATTTAACTTTGTTAGGCTGTACATATTTAGAAATATATTTATTTCTTTTAGATTTTATAGTTGAGTGGAATATAATATTTTTAAGTATGCCATTACCCATTTATAAATTTCCTGAGGGTCTGTTTTTTTTTTTTTTTTCCATCTCTGAGTTTATTAAATTGGATCCTTTCTCTCTTTTGGTTAATTTGGTGAAATGTTTGTCAATCTTGTTAATCTTTTCAAAGAACCAAAGCTTAAAACCTACCACTATAGCAGCTACTTAAAGTGCATACACATATAAAAAGAGATTAAAAGGCATTACCTTGTAACAGGGTGGTATTGCCCTTACTAGACACCTTAGGTTTTCCTAGGGCCAGGAATAGACTTATTCTTTTCACACTGTTGACCAGGAGTCCCATAGACCCTCAAACCTTACTGGAAATTGACCCTTCTCTTGTTTACCTACAAGGACTTCACTGTAACACCCTATTACTGAAGACATTCTATGTATATGCTATGGAAGAAATAAAGAGAAATCAAGCTTGCAATGACTTCAAATCTTCACATTTCTGGGTTTCATAGTGCTGGAGGGTGCTATGAAAACTACCTGTAGAGAAAATTTATCATGAACCTTACCCAGCTGTGAATCCTGGAAGCCACAACCAGCCTGGTAAGTTATGTCCACTGGTACAATAGTGTCAGGGATATTATAGGAATAACCAGGTGCTATCTAGTTGGATGACATTAACTTCAGGACCAGGAACCTGAAGCTAGATAACCAACAGCCATGGAAGAAAGCCTAGTACAACTATTCTGTTAACCAGATATACTACTAAACTTATTTCTAAAGACTTATTATTATACCCATAGATTAATGTATTTTGTCTTTGCCCACCTGAAACCAGCCTTCTTCACTGGCTGTCACCATCCCCAACCTGCCTGGGATTCCTGAGGCCCGCCTCCTTCCCTGGTAAGTTTGACCTTGTGAACTGAACCTTGACTCCCACAACCTGATTCAATCTCCCAGCTCCCACATCCTGTTCTCCTTCTTATCCTTGGAACAGGCCCATTTCTTCCTTTGGCACCCCAGACCACTGGACCACCACTTATCCCACATGCCTCCTCTGCTTACTGATCCTTTGGACTCAGACCAACTGGATTTTTCAGTCTACTTCCCTAGAGAATTCACAGCCAGTCCCCACTCCCAATTTGCCTTTGCACACTTGAAACCAGCCTTCTTCCCTGACTGTCCCCCCCAGGAGGTCCCCTCAATGCCAACATCCCTGTGTCTGGATCAAGCAGACAGATCTGCTCAGTAAGGACACTGACGAGGCTACTACTCAGCAAGAACTTGAAATACTCACCAATTTGTCTTCCATACCTAAACAAAAAGTAACTAAACTACATAAACAGTATTAACAGAACCAAAATTAAATAAATAAAAAAACAAGCAGAGTCGACGTTCCTGTTGAACACATAACCAACAAAGAACACCCATATGCCCAATGGCAAAGCAAAAACACAAACAGTATGAAAACCAGGAAAATATGTCCACAAAACCCCTCAAATCTACAGAAGTGCATAGGATTGAGAACCACCACGTAGAACTCCAGGACACCGAATTTAAAATCATAAGCATGATCAAAGAAATTCAAGAAAATATAGACAAATAACTCAAGAAATTCAAAGATGAAAGGAATAGCTTTTAACAGAAGCCCAAGAATATATAAATATGTGGCTTAATGAAATATTAAAAGCAATCCATAATTTTAAAAAAATTCACTAAAGAGATAGACGTAGTGAAGAAAACAAAAATGGAAATGAACATGAAACTGAAAAACTCAATAAACCAATTTGAAACAACAGGAGAAGATCTCACAAGCAGAATGAATGAAATGGAAGCAGAATATCAAGACTGGAGGATAAAGTTGAAAATATGGCATCATTAAGCAAAATTATGCAAAATTTAAAAAAAAGCATGGAATATTCAGGAAATGTGGGACAACATAAAACAACCAAATCTACATATTATAGGCATACAGTACTAAGAAACTCAAACAAATGGCATCCAACAGATTTTCAATATGATTATGAAAGAAAACGTCCCTAAGTTAAAGAAATATATACATATAGAGTTTCAAGTAGCACCAAGAACACCATTAAGACATGATCAGAACAGAAAGTCCCCTCAACATATCATAGTAAAAACATTAAATGTACAAAACAAAGAGAGGGTACTGAAAGGTGATAGAGAAAAACAACAAGTTACATATAAAGGAAAGCCTATCAGAATCACAACTGACATTTTGATGCAAACTATGAAAGCCAGAAGAGCAAGGAACAAAATATTCCCAGTTCCAAACAACCATGGATGCCAACCCCAAATACTTTATCGAGCAAAGCTATCTACCAAGGTTGAGGGGGAACAGAAAATTTTCCATGACACAAATAGCCTAAAAGAAGTCATGTCTTCCAAACCAGCACTACAGAAAATACTTGAAGCAATACAAAGGACCGAAGAAAGGAATGAGAAAGGTATAACCATGGAAACACAAATTAGGGCCACAAACACAATGAAATTAGAATGACAGTATACAATACACACATTTCAATAATAATACTAAATATCAATGGCCTCAACTCCCCTGTCAAAAGACACAGGCTGGTACAATACATCAGAAAAACCATCTTTTTGTTGTCTTCAAGAAACTCATCTCACTTTCAAGGATAGAAAATATCTTAGAGTAAAAGAATGGGGGAAAAATATTCTAAGCAAATGGCCTGAAGAAGAAAACAGATGTTACAATTTTAATATGTGACAAAATATAATTCAAATTAAGACTCGGCAGAAGAGATAAGGAGGGTTACTTTATTCTAATCAAAGAAACAATTGACCAAGACGATATTACAATCATGAACAATTATGCACCAAACTCCGGAGCACCCAGTTTCATAAAACCAGTAGTCCATGACTATAAACAGAGATTGACAACAACTCAGTCATGGCAGATGTCTTTACTACCCCACTTTCTTCAATAGACAGGTCAACAGGACAAATAATAAACAGACATCTGAATTAAATGGCACACTACATGAAATGGACCTAACAGATGTATATAGAATATTCCACCCAACAACCAAAGAATACACTTTCTACTTAGCAGTTCACGCAAGTTATTCTAAAATTGACCACATTCTGGGGCACAAAATAAATCTCAACAAATACTAAGAAATTGAAATTATTCCATGCCTTTTATCAGACCGCAGTGCAACAAACTTATAATCAACAAAAGAAGCCCTAGTAAATAGACAAACTCATGGAGACTAAACAGCACATTCTTGAATCATGAATGGGTCAAAAAAGAAATTAAGAAAAAAATAAAAATATTCTTGGAACAAAATGAAAACAAGAACACAACAAAATCTCATGGAACACCCTGAAAGCAGTCCTAAGAGGGAAGTTTATAACTCTTAGTGCCTACATTAAAAAATAAGAAAGAGGGCTGGAGAGATGGCTCAGTGGTTAAGAGCACTAACTGCTCTCACAGAGGACCTGGGTTTGCATCCCAGCACCCACATGGCAGCTACGAACCATCCTTATCTCCAGGTCCAGGGGAATCTAAAGCTCTCTTCTGACCTCCATGGCATTGTGTGGTACAGATGCACTCACATACTTGCAGGCAATACATTCATACACATAAAATTAAAATAAATAAAAATATTTAAATGTACCCAGATCAAACCAAACCAAGGTCTTCCAATGATCTGACACAAACTGGTAAAGGGCTTCACAGTACAAATCAAGTCTCTGGAAAGGCAAGAACAAATCAACCCCAAATCTAGTAGATGAAAAGAAATAACAAAACTCAGAGCAAAAATTAATGAAATAGAAACAAACAAACAAACAAAAAAATCAATGAATCTAAGAGCTGTTTCTTTGAGAGGTAAACAGAAAGACAGACAGACCCTTAGCTCAGCTAACCCAAAGAAAGAAAGAGCAAATCTGAATAAACAAAATCAAAGATGAAAGGGGAAACATCATAATAGATACCCAAAAAATTCCAAAACATTTTAAGGGAATACTTTAAAAATCTATACTCCATTAAATTTGTAAAACTAAAAGAAATGGATGAATTTCTAAAATCATGGGCAACACAAAAGTTAAACCAAGAGAATATCAACAGCCTAAACAGACCCATAACAAATAAGGAAATTGGAACAATAATACAAAACCTCCTGACTAAAAATAGTCCCAGGCCCAGATGGATTCACAGCAGAATTCTACCAGACATTAAAAAAAAAAACAAAAAAAAACAAAAACAAAAAAAAAAACTACAACCAATACTGCTTACATTAGTCAAAAATATAGAAACAGAGAACTTCCAAACTCCTATGAAGTCAGCATCACTCTAATATCAAAAGCAGATAAAGTTACAACAACAAAAAGCTATAGAAATATAACCTTCATGAACATAGACGCAAAGATACTCAACAAAATACTTGCAAACCACATACAGAACCATATCAAAAAATATCATCCACCATGATCAAGTCGGCTTTATTCCATAGATGCAGGGATGGTTCAACATACATGTCAATTTATGTAATAAAACATCTAAATGGACTTAAGGACGAAAAACACATGGTCATCTCAATAGATTCAGAAAAGGCATTTGATCCAAACTTGATTTACACATGCAGAAAAATAAAACTTAAATCATATCTTTTGCCCTGCACAGAAGTCAAGTTCAAATGGACCAAAGACCTCATAGTATAAAACCTAAAACTCAGAAACTGTGAGAAGAAAACATAGGCAGCACCCTTCAAGATATAGGTGTAGGAAAGGACTTTCTAAATTAGACACCAGCTGCTCAGGCACTAAGGTCAACAGTCAGTAAATGGGACCTCATTAAATTATGAATTTTCTGTACAGCAGAAGAAACCCACTGAATGGGAGCAAATCTTCACCAGCTACACATCCGGTAGAGGATTAACATCCATACTATACAAATAACTCCAAAAAAAGAAGGAGGAGGAGAGGAGGAGGAGGAAGAGGAGGGGGGGGAGGGGGATTAGGAGGAAAAGGAGAAAGAATAATTCAGGGGAAAGGGGGAGGGGGAGGGGGAGGGGGAGGAGAAGCAGAAGGAGAAGGAGGAGAAAGAAATAAGGAAAGAAACAACTCAATAAGAAGATGGGGGATAGACCTAAAACGAGAGTTCTCAAACAAAGAAATAAAAATGGCTAAGAAGCACCTTTAAAAAGTGCTCAACATCCTTAGTAATTAGAGAAATTCAGATAAAAACCACTTTAAGGTTCCATCTTACCCCAGTCAGACAGGCAAAGATCAAGAGAATGAGACTGCAAATGCTGCAGAGGATGTGGAGAACGAGGCATCACTGCTGGTGAAAATGAAAACTCATGAAACCACTGTAGAAATCAGTGTGGAGAACCCTCAAAAAACTATAAATGAATGTACCATATGATCCATTGAAACCATTCCTTGGCATTTACCCAAAAGACTCATCATACTTTAGCGATACCTGTACATTCATGTTTTTTGCAACTCTCTTCACAACAGCTAAGAAATGGAGACAACCTAAATGTCCTTCAACTGATTAATTGTTAATGAAATTGTGGTACATCTTCTCAATGGAGTTCTAGCTCAGCATTAAAAAAAGATGAAATTATGAAATTTTCAGGCAAATGGATGGTGCTAGAGAGTGTTATACTAAGTGAAGTAACAAAAAGGCAGAAAAGCAAGCAACATATGTTCTCCCTCATTTGTGGATTGCAGCACCCATCCCTTATTTGTGAGTGTATAAATTCTGATGTAACACCAGGAGCCAGGTAAAGGCAAAGAACACATGGAGGTAAAGGACAAGAAACAACCTGAAAGAGGGACAGTTAGGGAACAGATGTTACCAGGGGAGGTGCAAAAAGTGGGTGTAACCAGCAAGGAGGAGAGGAGGGAGGGACAGGAAAGGGACTATGGTGTGGGGGAGGGAGAGAAGTCAGGAGAGGGAAGATGGCTAGAGCCTGGAGGTATTGGGAGGTGGGTGTGGATAATGGGGGCACTGTGAGTGAAAGTGAGGGAGGAGGGAAGCCAGAAAGGAGAAAAAAAATTGGAGATGAGTGAATCTCGAGGGGCTAGGAATCTTAGGGTGAAAACTGATGCCCTAGAGTCCCTATGAGGAATGTACACACAGTGTCTGAACATTAATGCATATTATATCTGAAAGTTGCTTGGCAGGGAATGAGTGCCAGATAGAAGAGACCTCCCTTAGAGTGACAACTGTCACATACAGATGGAAGCCACTGCAGAGTTCCACATCTAGTCAGGCACAGAGAACATATGCCTGGGAGATGTTCAGTATTGGTGACACATCTGTAGTCGAATCTCTACAACTAAGGCTCATGGAACATAGCAGAATAAGGGGTAGAGAGAGGGCTAATGTGCCCCTCAACTCTCACCAGTTAGGCTTCCATATACATCAGAGTGTAATGCACACAAAAGGCCACAACTGCCCAATTATTAGAGAATAAGAGACTGTAAAGTGTACGATAGGACTCCTTTATGGAACCTCACCCACTCACAGCTCAGGGACCATTGAGAAAGAGGTGGAACTATTGTAAGAGCCAGGGCTGGTTCATGAAAACAGGGAGGTAGAGGCCACTAAACCACTGTGGCAATGGTGGCATCGAGCATGGGACCCATGTCAGCTCAATTAAACAAGGGCCCAAAGGGGAGATGAGAAACAGGTGGTGGCTAGCACTAGATGGAGAAGTATTTGAGACTGATTGCTGCTGGGTGACAGAGGGAGAGTATGACTTATATATGACCACTGGATGGACTGACTAGACTACAGTGGACACATTTACATTGAAGGACACTTGGGTACAAATACCTGAATGAATACAGGTATTTAAATTTCACACATTTCACTCTGCCATACATGTGGCAGAGTGTAATGTTGTGAACAAATTTTAAAACTCAGTAAAAAAAAAAAAAAAAAAAACAGAAAGTGAGGAAAAAAGAAGCTTTCAGATGTTTTATAGTGAATTAATGTTTGCATGACATTTTTAGAATTCCATTTATTCACAAATGGAGCCTCATGCTTAAAAATCTTAGGAAAACCTATGAGTCATTTCTTTTTAGTTTTTTTAAAAATATTGTATTTATTATTACTTTTGTATGTGCATGAGTATATTGCCTGCATGTATGTAAGTGTACCTTATTAGGGTTTCAAACAGCAGTAGCTGCCCCCAACCCACTCCCCAACAGGGACCTAAGGACTTTGGATTTTCAAGCCTGAAAAAGGGAACTGAGCTGATAAGCACCTTGGCCTTTGAAGTCAAGGGAAGCAGACTCTTCTAAGAGGCAGCCTGCCTTTCCTCTGATCTCTGAAGACAAGATAAGCAGATTCTGCCTGTTAACTAGAGATTTTAGGAGCTGTTTAGCACAGCAGCTTTTCCCTTATCTTAAGAGGACAAAAAAGTAAACACTTCCTGACCCAGATCCTGGCTGGCAGGCGCAACGGAGCCAGGTTTACAAGCCCTGCTTTTCCTGCTTCCCACCGCTTGATTTTTCCTCAAAACTCCCCCGTCTTCTAAACACTGAAGCCCCCGTATATAAGCCCCAGCTCACAACCCATGGGCTGACATTTTCCTTTCCCCAAAGGGAATATGACTTGTGTGAAATAAAGCTCTAAAACACTGAGAGTTTATATGTGTCTTGGTGCCTCATCATCCATTCGCTCGTTCTCTGCCAATTTTGTACCTATCATACCTCTGTCGTACAATGCCCACAGAGGTCAGGAGAGGGCATCAGGACCCTGGAACTGGATGTACAGATGGTTGTTAGCCACCATGTGAGTGGTGGAATCGAACCTGGGTCCTCTGCAAGATTAGCCAGTGCTCTTTACTGCTGAGTCATCTCACCAGCCCCAAAAGAAACCTAAAAATTATTTCACACAAAACACACAGAAGTACAATAACATTGTAAAATACAGTCTCTAAAAGTTTGTCAATTATTTTTCCTCCAGTGTTACCCAGTAATGTATTTTACTGTATTATATGATATTTTAAATTGGATAATATAAAGTAAAAATACATAATAAAAAATTTTTATAACAAAGAAATTCAAAAGCATAGGTTTTATTTTAATCCTGTTTCCAGAAGAGTTTAGATAATTTTTAATTTACTTCATCTGATAATTTTTAATTTACTTTTTCTGCACATCCAAGTTTCTTCACTATGAATTCCTATGTTGCATCATTTCTAGACTGGTCTTTGGAAAATAGCATATATTGCAAATATTTAAAAGTTGAAACTAAAATAAACTTTATATTTTTATGAAGCATGAGAAGCATGACAACATTTTGAATTGTTGAAAATTCTTAAATATGAAAAATTTCAAAATAGAGAACACAACTAAAATTAAAATCGAAAGGAAAAACAACAAATACCAAATACAATGCATGGGAAAATATTGAATCATTTTGACGTGCAAATTGCACTCTACCAATTTACCAACTAACAAAAAGACTAATTTTACAAGCACTATATTTCAAAAAGTTTTAATAGAATAAAATAAAATTTTTAAATTCTAAAATATTTTAAACAGGATATTTCAGAAGGAAATCAATAGTAGTAATGTCAATAACCACAGTGGAATTTACTATTGGAAATATAAATTAGAAGAGCACTCTTTTTTTTAATTTATTATTTTTATGTGTGTGCATGTATTGCCTGCATGTAGGTAAGTGCATCCGTGTCATGCAATGCCCGCGGAGGACAGAAGAGCTTATCATATCCCCTGGAACTGGCGTTATGGACAGTTGTTAGCTGCCATGTGGGTGCTGGGATTCTAACTCTGGTCTTCTTAAGAACAGTCAGTGTTCTTAACTGCTGAGCCATCTCTCCAGCCCAGAAGAGCACTCAATTAAATCTTTGGACCATGCAACTGAGGCCCAGTCAATGCTCTATCTGGTGGAAAACACTCAACCTTGAACACTGCCATGATATAAGAGCACTTGCCAGGTACTCCATAAAAAACTTCACAGTTGATGACAGAAAAACAGAACCCTGTGTGTTCCAAATAACAATATCTAACTATACAAGCAAAAACTAAGGAAATTGTAAATGCCTTTAAAAAAAATAATGTTGGCAAATCTAAAAGTTTTTTTGTTTTGTTTTTGTTTTGTTTTTGTTTTTCTTTTTTGAGGGCCATTAGGTGGCACTAATTTGAGCCAATAGGCACTAAACTAAATGACAGAATGCAGTGGGGGGGGCTATTGGAGAGTATAGAGTCAGTTCAAATGTTGAATATGAAATACACAAAAATTCAATAAAAATACATATATAATGATTTTTTCAATATTATGACTCAAAGATAAAAGTTTTAAAATATAAGATGACAAATTTAAATAATATAACAAGAAACTTCTAACAAATTCAACTTTCAACTTGAATGTATTTTGTTTATGAGAAAGTAAAATTAATTGTGTATGAATCATAAAGTCTATAATACAAATGAGATGAACTTATTAGTTACTATAAAGAGAAATTAATTCCACTCATCATGGGTAACACTTATACTAAATAATGGATTAGAATTAAGCATTTATTGGGCTGGAGACATGGCTCAGTGGTTAAGAACACTGACTGTTCTTGCAGAAGGCCTGGGTTCGATTCCCAGCACTCCTGTGGCACCTAACAACTGTCTGTAATTCTAGTTCCAGGGGATCTGACAGCCTCTTCTGTCCTCCATGGGCACTGCATAACATGGGTGCACTTACTTATATGCAGGCACTACACTCATACAGATAAAATAAAAATAATAAATAAAACATTTAAAAAAGAGAATTAAGCAATTATGTCAGAAAATACTTTTCAATTTTTATTTCAATTTTTTATATTTTCATACTTTATAGGTTGATGGTATTTAAAATCCTCTCCCCTATCTGCACCTCATTCCACTGCCCCCCTGTGCAATTTAATGCACATTCATATACATAATATGGCCTTTAAAGTATGATCTGAGTTCCCTGTCTTCTTCAGTGTAGATCCTTTCACAGGAAGAGTCTTTGGGAAGAGTTCCATCCTTTTAAGACACTTTCTTTATCCCTCTTGGCAGTCATCAATTGCCAAAGGTTGCTTAGGCTGGGTTGAGGTCTCTTGTCTGGTATGAGATTACCCAGGACTTGTGCATATCACCATTGCTGTGAGTTTATATGTGTAACTTAACAGCTGTCTGGAAGACTTTGTTTCCTTGTGACCATCCACTCCTCTGGCTCTTACAAACTTTCTGCCTCCTCTTCTCCAGTGTTTCTTGGACCTTAGGAGACAAAGGTTGAAAATACATGTCTTATAAAGAGAGCGGAGAAATACATTCTTCCTACAAGTAGAGGTTGCATTAAAATGTGCCACTTAGGGTTAAGCGTTTTACAAATTATTCTCTGTGTTTGACAAGTTCTGGAACTATGTAATGGTCTCAGTCTGTTGCAAAAAGAAACTTGTTTGATGAGAGATGCAAGGGAAATGCCTGTAATTTGAGGACACATATTTAGAACTAAGTAAAAAATTACGTAGATCTAGGGATGTGGCAAAAGTAGGTTTTTCTCTAGGATCTAGGATCTCTCCTAGCATGTGCATTTGGCTATGTTTACGTGCCACACATGAGTTCCCTCCCATTGAATGTGTCAGTTCTTGATTTCCTCCAAGATAAAAGTGTCAGTACTGCATCAGTAGCAACAGTTTTCTGGGCCAGTCCTTGTTGTTTATTAGCTTTACAGCTGGGTAGTGCCATTGATTGGTTTTCTCCATTGGCAGCTTGTTTAGTATCCTCTTATAATTATGACAGCTAGTTCTCAGGAAGGAGGCTTCCAGGTCAGTTCCAGTTCTATTGCTCCAAGTCCTGTAACTGAAGTGTGCCCTGTCTTCAGCAATAGGATCTTACCTTCAAGTTCTTGGAGGCAGTCAAGGGCTGTAGCAATAACCTGTGTTATTTCAGGAGTCTCTTGGACTATCCCGAATAACAACTTGAAAAGAGGGTACTCCTGCCTGGCACTATGTTTTTTGCTATATAGACTTCAGTTATACACATGCACTTGTTTATTTATTGTATATGTATTTTCATTAGGGGTTTGAACTAATACATTTATCTCTGATTTTCCATACAATCTAAGCATTATTTATCTCTCTTCTCACTCTCCCTATTTAACCAACACTGCACACTCCCTAATTAAAGAATACCCCTTTTCCTTACTTTATCCTTAATAACACGTGTCTTCTACTATCCCTTCCCTTGAGCTTCATTTTCCCCTTTATCCCCATGATTCCTTTCCATTGTTCTAGCTCCTGTAGTTACATCAGGATATACACTCACATCTATGAATTTAGAGTTCATATTTTAAGTATATAAGAAATAGCTAAAGGAATGGTATATATGTATCAATTAATAAATACAGAATTATGTAAGAAAACTAAAGAAAAGAATCAGTAAATGCTAATAAAGATTTTATACTGAGCAAAATGGCCCATGCCTGTAACCCCAGCACTTGGGAGCCTGCGGTAGTAGAGTTTCAAGTGTTTATACCTAAATGGGCTTCATAAAGTCATCCTGTCTGAAAACAAAACATGTTCATAGAAGAAAAGAACACAAGGAAAATATATATAATTCTGGTTTTTTTTTTTTTTTTTATTAAAAACTATGTTTGGGAGAGAGAAATACAGAGAAGTAGACATGGGGAGGGAGAGAGAATTTCTTTGGAATTTAAAGAAAGTGGGTCACCAATATTATTGACCTTGCTTTAACCATTCCACAGTGCATATGTGTGTATACATACACATACAAATGTTTATATGAACATTATATTGGACACATAAATATGCATATGTGTTATTGAAAAATAATTCTGAAAATGGTAGACAAGTTCAAAAATGATAACCTCTGAACAATAAGAAAGTAATAGTTAAATTATGTTTGTGTTTGATACATATAAATGTTTTCATTACATTATATTCAATATATTTTCATTTGAAATTTTCATACTAAAATATTTAAAATTCATTGAAAGAATAAAATGCATGCCAATATATCAGTTTTCTTACTGTTTGCTTAGTAGTTTTAAGATCAATGATCACAAAATATCAAGAGCTGTCTTTTGATTTTTCTAGGAATGTTTCTAAGCAGCCACACTGGGCAAGAAAGATAATAAATAGATGAAATGAAATCTAATTATTGATTTCCAAAAAAACTATGAAATAATGTGGAATGACTAAGTAAGTCTCTGTTTTAGTAACATACTCCTCTATAGTCATGAAATATGAATTGGAATGAACTTTTACATCTTGAAGGGCATTTTCTAGTAATTGAAACATTATACATTTAAAGACTACTTACTTTTACCTGTTTAAGATGTAAAATTAATACCTCAATTATATTTATATCTTATTGTTCAATAAGTGACTTAATCATTCTAAGACATGAACTTTAGGGGAAAAAAACTCACTGGATTTTTGGCAAATGAATTTTATGCAAACCAGGAAGTTTCAAATTAAGAATTTTAACTTTCAGTATAAAAATCAAATATTTATATAAGGAATTAGAATTTTAACTATTACATCTTGAAATATATTAAATTAACCCCATACAGTATTCAGGAATCTGCTTTCATTTTGTTTGAAATTCATGCTGAAATATGTTTAGAGTAAAACAATTCAAACGCATGTCAGAAATGAATACTATCAGTCTTTTCAAGAGAATGTTTCCTTCACAAAAGAAACTGAGATCAAGATGAATTTTTAATTTTTTTGTGCATATGAACCACCCACAGTCCTCATCCCAAAGGCTTCAGTATCCTATTCCCAGTTTATCATCCCCTATTCTGTTTTCCACAAAACAGACCCTGTGTTTCCATGTCAAAATAGCCCCTTTTATATTCTATTAGTTCTTTTTTTTTCAAGAAAGCACTTCTTTTTTTTTTGAATATTTTGGAAATTTCCCAAATTCTCCACACTTAGAGGTACAGACGTGTGTATATGTCTAAAGAATATCCTACTGTGATTCCTCAAAAATGCAAATTCTGTGAATTTGTTTGATATATGTTCTCTGAAGAATTTTTATAGTTTCATATATCTGTTAGTCTAAATCAAAAACCATAAAAGTA
>NW_008349975.1:6034048-6035348 GCF_000622305.1 Nannospalax galili | reverse complement strand
GCAAACTAACATATACAATCTGAATGTTTTAAACTCATCTCAAATTCTAAAGAAAAAAGAGGAAACATTAGAATATAATAAAAGATAAATTGATATACAAAATCATAAGCCCTACCATCAGATATTGATCAGTGATGAAAGTACAGAAGGACTTCAAAGTTTCTGCGAATTGCAATTAACTTTAAATGCTCACATAAGCAGAACTGGATGAAACTGTATGAGTATGTATAGAATAAGCTGATTTTTTATAAAATGACAAATAGAATTTGAATATTTATAAAATAACCTAAAAGAGAAATCATTAAAGTACAAAATACTCTAAATTGTTGCTTTCTTCATATTTAAAAGAAAGAATATCAAATTTGACAAAATAGCCAATTTGGAGGTTAGACATTGCAGAATATTGCCATAGTTCATTCAAAACACTTGAATATTTTTGCAGCATATATTTTTTGTTGTGTTCATTGTGTACATAATGTCTAAATATGCATGCACATTAACTTTAAGTATCACATAAGATCCTCTTCTCATTAATTGAAAATGTTCTTTAAGATATGGGTCTTTCATGACAGTGTGAAATAAAGCAGCTGTTTTTTAAGGTGGATCACACCCTGACTCCAGTATGTCCTACATAATAAGCAGTGCAAAGAGTTTGAGCACCAAGCCTTTCTGCAGAGCACCAAAGAAGCGAGCAACAACTTTAACAAATGCTGACTATTTAATGGCAAAGATATTATGCATAAAATGAAAATCACTGAAAAAAATGTACATGTTAAAAGCTTGGTTACAATTTTTATTATACCTCACTCTATCTTGAAAAGGATAGGTGGTTTCAAAAGAATTGTGCATTCAAAGGAATGAAAAATGCTTAGGTATAGAGGGTGGGAGAAAGTATCAGTGGATAAATTAAAATCTTGGGGCTTATTCCCACCCCATCTGCCTTTGCATCCCTGTGTGGCACGGCCACGGCCAGGATCTCAGGTCAGTCCAACACCCAAGTTCCTGAGGTCAAAATCATTCTTAGAAGATTCCAGACCTAAGGAGAAAGCATAAAACTTCTGACCCACATTGGAATTGGGCCACCGTGGAACTCCTGAAGACAAAATCAATCTGGTCACGACAATATAAAATCAAAAGAGAGAAACAGAAGCTTAGATGAACCAGCTCTTCATACCCAAAAAGTAAACCACAAAGACACATAAAGTTCAAAAAAAGAAGCAGAACTAAACTTGAAGGCCCGAGTATCACACAAGAGTCAGAAACTACAAAAGAAATTCACATGTCAAAATCACAGAGAAAA
>NW_008349975.1:6029383-6029794 GCF_000622305.1 Nannospalax galili | reverse complement strand
ACAAACAAAAAACCCAAAGAATGGGAGAAAATCTTCACCAGCGACACATCTGATAGAGGTTTAATTACCAGAATATATAACGAACTTAAAAAACAGAGAACCAAGACGAGAAGCAACCCAATTGAAAGATGGGCTCAGGAGCTGAACAGAAAATTTTCAAAAGAAGAAGTAAAGGTGGCAATGAAACATCTTAAATGATGTTCAATATCACCAATAATCAGGGAAATGCAAATTTAAATCACTTCAAGATTTCACCTTACACCAATCAGACTGGCTAAGATCAAGAAAACAAATGATACCAAATGTTGGAGAGGATGTGGGGAAAGGGGAACACTCATCCACTGCTGGTGGGGCTGCAAACTGGTTCAACCCCTTTGGAAAGCAGTGTGGAGAACTCTTAAAAAACTACAA
>NW_008349975.1:6013909-6028916 GCF_000622305.1 Nannospalax galili | reverse complement strand
GGATAAAGGGAAAGAAGGAGCTCAAGAGAGGTAGGACCATAGGAGAAGGGTATTAGTAAGGGAGAAGGGGGAAATGGGGGAACCTTAAGTGGGAAAAGCATGATGGAGGGGTGAGACAATGTGAGAGATAAATAATGCCTAGGTAGTTTTGAAAACCAGAGAGAACCATATTACTCCTACAACGTACTGACAAATTATACATAGCAGATCAAGAAATATATGCATATGTAAGGTTTATCTGAGAACAACTAATCTTTGCCCAAGACTTATCTGCATGACACACAGTAATTAAAAATGCCAGAATGGTGGAACTTAACTTCTAACTTCTTGGATGTTTAACAGACATACCTTGAGATCTAAACTAATTGGGTCAGAGGGACACAAAGGACACTTTTTGCTCCTTGCCCTCCTAGTTCGATTAGTTCCCAGGGACTATGAGCATCTCCCAAAACGTCCTGTGAAGGTGATGGGTCATCTGACCTCTTGATCAAAGAGGCCAAGAAGACCCCACCAGATGGACTTGAACCAGCGTGCAGTCTATAAAGAGGAGGGTCAACATGGAGGAATCATTTCCTCCATGCTTCCAAGAGAAGCCAACAATGGTCGAGCAGGACCTTTGACTTATCTTCACATAGATGGAACTGGTAAAAGAAAGGAGCCAGGGACTCCTCCCAAGCCCATGGGACCCCTGAGGAACAGATCCTCAAATGACCTCAAGAGTAAAAACAAATCAGTTTATCTGGTCCAATGGTATGTCCTTAAACACACAAAAGGGAAGTATAACCAAAGATTAAACGGGCCAATATAATTTCATAAGAGCATACATATATAGAGCTAAAAGTTACTTGACAAACAGCACAGCCAGACAGGCCATACCTTCAGTTGAGCTGTTGGCCAGGATGGATAAAGGCTCTTCCAGATAGTAACCCAACACACTCCTGGAAAAATGAACAGCAGACCCCAATTCTATCCAAAGGAATACTGACAATGGATTGCTGTAGATCAGGAACAGCTGATCCTCCTGGAACTAGGACCTCTGGCTGACTAGATTTACCAGAAGGGCAGATAGGGGGGAATAGATGGGGGTCCTGATAACACAGTGGACAGTGGTAGGGATGACAGAGTATGGAGGCTCTAGTGGGAGAGGAAGGCTGTCTATCTGACGAGTCTATATTCATACTCAGATGCCAAGGAACTCAGAAATAAGTGACTATGACCCGTAATAGTCATATACATAGAGATTAGAAATGCATGTGAAAACGTCTCAATGTCAATTGCCTTAAAATGAATTTTTCTGTATGAAACTGTATATTTTAACAACGAAGTGGAGATCTTTTTTAAATGTTAAATCCTCATTTAATTTTATGTCTTATAGAGTTTATAATGAGTAAAAGACTTTACAAGCATAATAATTCATCTGTAAACCTAGAACTATACAGCCAATTTTGAAAGAGATGTACCCTAGCTCAGAAAAATGTTATTGAATAGGTTAATGCTGTTGTAATGAAATGCTTCTTCTAATAAAAAAATCATCTTTTTAAAGTCCTAGCCCAATGCTGAGGGGCAGAAACAGTAGCATCCTGTAGGCATTCTGGCCAGTCAGTCTTGATGAAACCGTTCAGAGGAAGATCTTATCTCAAAAAATAAGGTGAGAAAGGTAATTGAGGTTGACCTCTGTTCTCCACAAGTTCATATACTCTATAGGCAGGCACACACACACACACACACACACACACACACACACACACACACACCACATACACACATACAGAAACACATTTAGCTTTACTTTTTGCAACTCATAGAAATAGGCTATGTGTATGTTTTCACTCATAGTGTAAATACTGCCTGTTATTCTTTCCTAATGTAGTTAATTTCTTGGTCTGAATATTTTTACATTTCTGTTCCTCTGCTTCTTAAAAAATTGTCCTTAGATTTCCCTGCAGCCTGAGCATCTCCACTATACCGGACAGTCAGGCCCTCTTCTAACCTTGGCCCGAGGCCTGAATCTTTTCTTTCTGAACCAGATCTCCAGACTAACTTCCTAACTCAGACCAGCTTATTCATCTAGGTATTTTGTTAGCTCCTCCACAAGCTGTGTTGTCAGTTTGCTCCTGGTCTCTAGATCTGTCTGCCACAGAACTGCCTACTACCCTGGTAAGTCAGATCGCTCCCATTGCATTTTTACTTCCCTGTAGCTTGAGCAGCTCCACTATTTCCCCCCACACAGTCCCCCTTCAAGCACTGGGCCAAAGCCCGCTCCTGCTCTTTCTGCCCCAGATCTCTGGACTACCCTCATAGGCCAGAACTGCTCACTGTGTCCTGATCTCTTGCACCCAGACTAGGTCAAGTCTTTAGGTTCATTTGTTCAACCCTCCTCAAGTTGTTCCTATCCCTGTCTTGGCGTCAGCCCCCCTCCTGATCTATCTATGCGATAATTTTTTACTACCCTGACAAGCCTAGTACCCTGCAAGAACCTGAATCATACACCAACTAATATTTCATACCTGAGCAAAAAGCAGCCAAGCTACATTAACAATATAAACAGAACCAAACTCAAGTAAACAAAAGCAGAACAGAATTTCCTGTTGGACACACAACCAACAGAAAAATACATACTCCCAAACAGCACTACAGAAACGCAAATAATATGAAAAACTAAGAGAATATGCCCTAAACAAAATCCACCAGTCCTATGGAAGCATATTACAATAAGAATCTCCCTGAGGAAACCCACGACACAGAGTTGAAAAGAACAATCATAAACATGATAAAGGAATTTAAAGAAAACAGAAACAACTAAAAGAACTCAAAGGAGATAGTCATAAACTTGGAACAGACTTAAGAAAATACATATATGCAGCTGAATGAAATAACAAAACCAATTCAGGACTTGGAAAGTGAGCTCATAAAAGAGATAGAAATATTGAAGAAAATTCAAGCTGAATGAAGATTGAATTGAAAACCTCAATTAGTCAATTTGAAAAGATAAAAATGTATCATAAGCAGAATGAATGAAATGGAAAACAGAATTACAAGAATGGACAACAAAATTGAAGAACTGGACTCTTCAAGCAGACTGTAAGAAAGTTTAAAACACACTGGAATGGAATACTTGGAAAATAGGTGATGCCATGAAAAGACCAAGTCAACGTATTGTAGGCATACAGAAGGAGAAGAATCTATGGCCAATGTCACTAAATAGATTGAAATAGGATATAGAAGACATCCCTAAATTAAGGAAAGGCATGACATACAGGTATAAGAGACACATGAAAGACCAATTAGACAGCAACAAAACAAAACTCCTCATGGTATAGCATAGTAAAAACACTAAATGTACAGAACAAAGACAGGGTTCTGAAAGCTGATAGAGAAAAACAAGTTACATATAAAGGAAAACTGATCAAAATTATAGTTGACTTTTCTTTTTTATAAATTTTATTTATTACTTTTATTTTATGTGTATGCATGTATTGCCAGCATGTAGCTAAAAGTTATGGATAGTTGTTAGCTGCCATGTGGTTGCTGGTATTAGAACCCAGGTCTTCTGCAAGAACAACCAGTGTTCTTAGTCACTGAGTCATCTCTCAAGCCCCTACAGTTGACGTTTCAGTGCAAGCTATGGAAGCCAGAAAAGCCTGAACCAAAGTATTCCCAGTTCTAAATGACCATGGATGTCAGCTCAGAATACTTTACCCAGCAAAACTATCTATCATATTCGAAGAACAAAAAATTCTCCATGACATGAATAGACTGAAAGAATTCATGTCCATCAAACCATATCTACAGAGAACACTCAAAGCAATACAAAGCACAGAAGATAGGAATGATGATTCCAAAGAGGTTACAGGAAGAAAACAAGGTAAGAGATAAGTGGAGATATACAAAATAGAATCAAGAACACAAATAAATTTAAATGAAAGTAACCAATACACATCTTTCAGTAATAACTCTAAATGTCAAGGGCCTCAAGTCCTCAGGCAAAAGGCAAAATCTAATATAATGGATTAAACAAAAATCCATCTTTTGTTGTTTTCAAGAACCTAATCTCACCTTCAAGGCTAGCCACTACCTTAGGATGAAAGGATAAAAAAATATTACAAGCAAATGGCAATAAGAAACAAGCAGGTGCTGCTATTCTAATATCTAACCAAATAGATTTCAAACTAAAACTAACCAGAAGAGATAAAGAGTGTCACTTCATTCTAAATAAAGAAACAGTTAACCACGAAGATATTAACAATCATAAACATATATGCACTAAATTCTTCTGCACCCAATTTCATAAAACAGTACTATAAGACTATAAAACACAGATTATCCCCAACTCAGTAATAGTGTGTTAATTCAATATCCACTCTCTCAAATAGACAGGTAAAATGGACAAAGAATAAACAGAGGGACATCTGAATTACATGATATCTTACATCAAATAGACCAAACATTCATTTAGAGAATATTCCGCCTGAGCACGAAAGAATATACTTTCTACTCAGAAGCCGATGCAAGTGTCTCTAAAATTGACCACCTGTGGAACGCAAAACAAATCTCAAGAAATACAAAAATCAAAATAATGTCATGTATTCTATCAGACCACAATGCAATAAAGCTTATACTCAACAGCAAAGAAGCTTTAGTAACTACATGGACTCATGGAGATTAAAGAACACACACCTGAAGGATGAATGGGTAGAAGAAGAAAGTAAGAAAGAAATAAAAGTATTCTTAGAAATAAATGAAAATTATCATACAACAGAACAAAATATCTGGGAAGTTTATAGCTCTAATTGCCTACATTTAAAAAACCACAAGAATGGTGCTGGAGAGATGGCTCAGCAGTTAAAAGCACAGGCTGCTCTTGCAGAGGACCTGGGTTCAATTCCCAGCACCTACATGGCAGCTATGGACCGTCCTTAACTCTGGTTCCAGGGGAATCTAAAGCCTTCTTCTGACCTCTGTGGCATGCATGACATGGGTGCACTCACATACAAGCAGGCAATACAGTCATACACGTAAAATAAAAAATAATAAATAAAATATTTAAATAAAAAAGCACATATAAATGAATTAGCAATGCAACTCGAGACTCAGGTAAGAATGAACCACACACAATCCTAGTGGACAAGAAGACATAACAAAAGTCAGAGTAGAAACTAATGAAATAAAAACAAAGATAGCAATACATAAAATGAATGAATCTAAAATCTGATCCTTTCAAACGTTAAACAAGACCCTTAGCTTGAGTAATCAAAAGAAAGAAAAAGCAAATTCAAATTATTAAAATAGATTTGAAAGGAGAAACATCAAAATAGACACCAAAAAAAATCAGAACCTTATGAGGGAATGCTTTAAAAACCTATACTCTATCTGTAGAGTGTGGATACTTGGACAAGACTTCTATATTGAATTTCACCAATCCAGGATTCTGAGACCACTGTGGATGAGGGGGCAGAAAGACTGTAAGAGCCAGGGAGTAGTTTCATCCTCATATGAAATAGAGTCATACAGGCTCCTACAATGGTGTCAGCATGCACAAGGCCCATGTAAACTCAATCAGAATAAAACCCAGCATAGAACTGTGGAAAGTGGCAGCAGCCTCCAGCCTATTAGCCACTGATAAATGCTGGGTGAGGAAGAGATGATCTAGATAGGTTGACTAGACCTCAGTGGATGAAGATGCACTGAGGGACATCCAAGAACACTTACTTGATAGTATTTAACACAAATAACAGAATGAATGAAATTCACTGGGTGGAGGAGGCTATGGGAGGGCCCAGTAGGGAAGGGGTTATGATTAAAATGTTACATGTGCATACACAAAAATTCAATAAAAAAATTTAAAAAAAAATCCCTATAATCTATTATACTTGAAAATCTAAAAGAAATAGATGAATTTCTAAATTCATGGAAACCACCAATTAAACCAAGAAGAGATCAATAGCTTAAACAGAGCCATAACACACAAGGAAATTGAAACTGTAGTACAAAAATCCTTGACTAAAGAAAACTTAAGCCCAGGTGGATTCACAGCAGAATTCTACAGCAGATATTAAAGGAAGATCTACAACCAATTCTTCTTAAATCATTCAAAAAGAAATGTGAGCAAGCTTCCAGTGGCCTCCAAGCCTCCACCCCACTGTGTTCATGAACCAGCACTGGCTCTTACAATCTTTCCACCTCCTCTTTCCAAATGGCCCCTGAGCCATGGGTGGGTGATTTTCTATACAGGAGTCCCATACAGGAGTCCCCACTCTACAGTCTCTTAAAGATTCTCCAAAACTCAGCCAAATGTGGCCGTTTGTGTGCATCACACTCTGACGTGCATGGAAGCCTCACTGGTGAGAGTTGAGGAATGCATGAGCCCTCTCTCTACCCCTTACTCTGCTATGTTTCATGAAACATAGTTGTAGAGATTTGACTGCAGTTGTGTCACCAAGTAATGGGCATCTCCCAGGCATATGTTCTCTGCGCTTGATCAGATGTGAAACTCTTCAGTGGCGTCCATCTGTTGCAAAAAAGGAGCTTCTTTCATGAGTGGTATACAGCATGTTTGTCACTCTAAGGCACGTTATCTGGCAGTGGTGGCATTGAGTGCAGGACCCATGTCAGCTCAATTAAACAAAGGCCCAAAGGAGAGGTGAGAAATGGGTGGTGAGCCAGTATTAGATAGAGAAGTATTTGAGACTGATTACTCCTGGGAGAGAGAGACTATGACTTGCATATGAACACTGGATGGACTGACTAGATGACAGTGAACACATTTACACTGAGGGACATTTGAGTACAAACACCTGAATGAATAGGACACAGTGTTTATGGCAGAGTGCACAGGGTTCAGTAAAGACATAACAAAACAATAGGCCCATATCCGAAATGAGCATAGATGCAAAGATCCGGAAGAAAACACAAACCACACACATCAAAAAAAAACATCAATAATGATCTTTGTTAGCTTTATTCCAGAAATGCAAAGATGGTTCAATACACATAAATCAATAAATGTAATAAATTATATAAATGGACCTAGAGACAAAAATCACAAAGTTATCTCATTAAAGGCAGAAGAGGCCTTTAAAAAATCCAACATGCATTCATGTCACAAAATCCTAGAGTGAATTGGACTGGAGAGAACATACCTCAACATAATTAAAGCTATATACATCAAACCCACAGCAGCCATCATTCTAAATAGAGAAAATGGAAGTGTTCCCATTACAGTTGGGAACCATATAAGATTACCCACTATCTCCACTTATTTTCAAAATACTGCTTGAATCTCCTGCTAGAGCAATAAGACAAGAGAAGGAAATTAATGCAATACTAATTGGAAAATTTGAGGTCAAATTTTCTGTATCTGCAAATGGTATGATTATGATATTATAAGTAAAAGATCCCCAAATTTCTACCAGAAACCTGCTACCAATGACCAATATTTTCAGCAAAGTGGCAGGTCACAAAATCAACTTACAAAAATAAGTAACCTTTCTATATACCAATAACAAACTATTGGAAAAGGAGAACATGGAAACCTATCATTCACAATAGCCTCAAAAAATATTTAGGAATAAACTTAACAAAAGACATTAAAGATATCTACAATGAAGATTTAAAATTTTTTTTTCCAAATAGTTAAATAATTGACTTCCTTTTATTGTAAAGAAAATTAGACACTATATACAATACACTTGTCATGTGTGAACTTATGATTTAAAATATTATGTCAGGTCAACAAAAATAAAGATAAATAGGTAGGTAAACAGATACCAGGTGTATAAAATAATCGATGGCCAATTTTCCCATATTGGACCAAATTAATTTGAATTCATTGAAAATCTCCTCAAGTGTTTGCCCAGTGCAATGCATGATCAGATCCAAATGTTTGGAAATGTGATTAGTTTTATGTTTTACACATATTCATTATAAAATAATGAAAAAATATTTTCCTTGTTGACCTATTTGGGAGTTCATTGCAGTATGGATATTATGTTGACATAAACTTGAACAGATACCACTGGCAGGAGAGTTCAATAAAGAAATGAAGGTAGGGAAATACAGCAAATGATTTTGCTCTCATGAATTCATATTTAAGTAATGACTATGAAGGATTTTTCACCTGTCATGGTATGAGAATTCAAACACTCCAAAGACCCAAGGAATTCTCAATTACATCAAATCATCTCACATCTATAATTAATGGATATTAATAGAAAATCAATAGCATTTAGTAAGGCTATTTGCTTGACTAAACATTTAACTCCATTATCTCATTGCATCTTAGTAAATAATTCTGCAATACAGGTATCATTACTCCTTTTTACAGATACTGAAATTAAACCTTAAGATGTTTTCCAAAATTTTCTAAGAAACAAATTTATTATTGCTTATAGATATTCACCTCTATTTATTTCTATTTTTGGTGGGGTCACGGGATGATTAACTTGTTAATGTTCAGCATTATTTTTTTAAATGGTCTTGTATATATCAGATTGGTTTCAAACTCACTATGTAACTGAGGGTGACCTAGAATTTCTGATTCTTCTTCTGCTACTTCCTTTTTTCAAATTTATTTAATAATCATTAGCAGAAGGATTTCATTACAACAGCATTAACATAGTCAGTAACAGTTTCCAGAGCAAAGATACATCTTTCAAAATTAGCTGTAATTTTTAGGTTCACAGTGTTGAGTTTATAGTTATACATTATTGTATTCAGTATAAACCCTATAAAACATAAAAGTGAATGAGGTTTTAACCTTTAAAAAAGCTCTCCATTTCAATTTAGAATATACTGTTTCATAAAGAAAAACTCATTTTTAATGCAAATATCATTGAAGATTTTAAATCTTTAATGAAAGAGATAAAGGAAGACATCAAGATATGGAAGGACCTACTAAGCTCATGAATTGGTAGAATTAATATTATGAAAATGACAGTCCTACCAAAAACAATCTAAAGATTTAATGCAACACCAATCAAAATCCCCATGACATTCTTCACACACCTAGAAAAAGCATTCTAAAATTTGTATGCAATCACAAAAGACCCTAGATAGGCAAAGCAAACTTGGGAAAAAAGAGCAATGCTGGGGAACCACCATATCAAAACTATGCTCAGAGCTACAGTCATAAAACAGCATGGTGCTGGGACAAAAACAGACATGTAAATGAATGTGACAGAATAGAAGACCGAAATATGAGTTCATGCAATTTCAGCCACCTGATATTTGACAAAGGTGCTGAGAACACACAATGGAGGAAAGACAGCATCTTCAACAAATAATGCTGTCAAGACTAGATTCCAAATGTAAAAGAATGACACCAGACCCTTATCATTCACCCTCCACAAAAGTCAATCTAAAATGGATCAAAAGCCTTAATATGAATCCTAAAATTCTGAATCTGCTGGAATAGTACCTAGGCAGTAACCTACAAGATATAGTACAGGAAATAGTTTCTAAATCGGACATAATTTATTCAGGGATAAATGACAACAATCAACAAGTGGAACCTCATTAAAATGAAAAGCTTCTGTACAACAAAAGATACAACCTAAGACGTGAGCAAAAAACTGAGTATGAGAAAATTTTCACTGCTACACATCCAACAGAGGATTAATGTCCAGGATAAAGAAAGAACCCAAAATCAAAGAAACAAGAAAATAAATGAACAAATTAAAATGTGGGCTAAGGGCTGGAGAGATGGCCCGGCGGTTAAGAACATTGATTGTTCTTGTAGAAAACCCGGGTTTGAATACCAGCACCCACATGGCAACTAACAACTGTCTGCAATTCCAATTCCAGGGGATCTGATAGCCTTTTCTGTCATCCATGAGCATTGTACAACACGGGTGCACTTACTTACATTCAGGCATAAAACTCATACACATAAAATAAAACACATAAAATATTTTTTAAAACATGGGCCAAGGAACTGAACAGAAAATTTTCAAACAAAGAAATAAGCATGGCTAAGAAACATCTTTAATGTGTTCAGCATCCTCAGTAATTAGAGAAATGCAGATCAAAATCACTTTAATATTCCATCTTGCCCCAGTAAGACTGGCTAAGATGAAGAGAAGAAAAAAATGTTAGCAAGGATGTGGAGAAAGGGGAACGCTCATTCACTACTGGAGGAAATGCAAACTCATCCAACCACTATGGAAAGCAGTATGCAGAACCCTTAAAAACAAAACTAAATCTATCATATGATTTGGTGTACTACTCCTTGGCACTTTCATCTAAGAGGTAATCAACAGATATCTAATTAGACTTTAAGTCCTCTCAATGAGAGGGAACTGATGGGTGGCACTCTAAATATAGCCAAATAAACATGGCTGGAGAAGTCATAATTCCTAGAGAAAACCCTATCTCTGTCATATCTGTAGACAAATGAAATTTCTTACTGTACACTAAATATGGATCCTTACATTTACAGACAAGTGTACTGTACACCATTCATCAAAAAAGCTTCTTTTTAAAACAGATGGAGGCTAGTACAGAATTCCACAACTGTCCACACACAGAGAATATATGTCTGAGAGAAGCCCAATACTAATGATGTATTACCATGGAAACTCTCTACACCTAAGGCTCATGGAACATAGAGGAGCAGGGTTAGAGATAATGCTAATACATCACTCAACTCCCACCAGCAAACCTTCTTCATACAATAAAGTGTGATGCACAAAGAAAGCCACAACTAAGTTTAAAGAACAAGAGGCTGCAGAGTGTATGCCCCTGGATAGGACTCCTGTATTAATCTTCACCCACCTATGGCTCAGGGATAACTGTGGAAGAAGACTTGAACAGTTTCTAAGAGTCAGGGTTGGTGCCTGAACATAAGGAAACAGGCTTTCAGGTCACTAGGAACTTTCCCATAAAATCTTGAAACAGTGAATGACAACATGCACAAGACCCTTGCTCACTCAACATGACAAACACCCAGCATTAAATGAGGGAAATGGCCAACAGGCCGCAATCCTAGCCAAAGAACGATTGGCAACTGATTACTGCTGGGTCTGAGAGAGTAGATCTTCATTAAGGAAGTGCATCTAGATTGGCTGACTAGACTCCAATGGAATAACTTGTGCCGAGGGATATTGGTACAAATGCTTGACCTGATAAGACTTAACACATCTAACAGAATGCATAAAACCTAGGGGGAGGAGGGACTATAGAGGGACCTGGATGGGAGAAGGGTTCTAAATTTGATTATGGTCTATTATATGAAATGCAGAAAAAGCTTAATTAAAATATAATAAAAAGAAAGAAGAAATTGTATTTATAAATGTCTGTTTTATCTAAGTATATCTGTATAACAAAATAAAATTTTACCAAACTTATGGTATATTGGGCATTTCTGTTGAACCTAGAATTTCTAATGATCCTCCTGTATTTTGGGTTACCAGACATATCATTATATATTTTGGCGACTGCTCCAAATATTTTAAAATAAATCATTACTGAAATTTTTCTGTATATTATACACAAAATTGGAACTGGACGTGAAAGTCTATCAATTAAGCAAGTCAGGAATATTAATCACTTTATTTATAATATAATATTTTTTTTTATATAGCTCTTTTCTCCTGACTTTCTAAAATGTATTTTTAAATGAATATGAAATTGTGTGAATAAAAACTTTACCTAATAGTGAATTAATGTCCTATACTATAATATTTCCAATAAGAAGTAGGAAATGTTGATCTGAGTCATTGAAAATATGATCATAAAGAAATTTTATGGTATTAAAGCCCCATCACTTGCCTTCTCATAGTTTGCAATCTGATAAAATATATCTGATGAATGGGGAAAAGGCCAAAATATATCACAAATCTTCCCAATATTTACAGGGAACTGTGAGATACTCAATGGTCCATGCCTTACTTCAACATCATTTTGGGAAATTCATACCTATCTTTCATTGTCTGTCATAATTAAAATTTTGAAAGAAGGGGATGGTAGGAGACAAGTGTTATCAAGAGGTAAATGGGGGAAATTAGGGGAGATAATTAGACTGGGGAGAGAGGGAGAAATACTATATGGGGGAGAGAGGAAAGGGGGATAAATTATACTTAAGCGACAAGAAAAGCCAAAGGGAAAAGTGTTCAATAAGTCTACTGAAAAATACAGATACAAATGAGAGTACATTATACAGCTGAAGGCTATATACTTAAAATCACTGTGTCAGGCAAGGGAAACCACCCTTTGAGTAATTGATCAGTGTAGTCCAAGAGGCTGTCAAAATAATACAGGTTATTGCATTGCCTCACAGAACTTGAAGATAACATACTTTGGACAGAAGACTTGTTACAATTGAGCTGGAACTGACCTGGAAGTCTACTTCCTTAACACTAGCTCTCATACCATCAGATGATAACTACACAAGCTGCCAAGGGAGAAAACCAATTAATGATCCTAAACAGCTATGAACCTCAACAATGACCAGCCCAACAAACTATATCTATTGGTGTAATACTGACATATTTATCTTGGCAGTAATCAACAGCAGTCTAATTGGATTTAGGACATGCTTAATGGGAGGGGAATCATTTATGGGACTGTAAACACAGCTATGTGTACCAATGTAATTTCTTACTATATATATGCCTTTTTGAGACAGGGTCTCCCTGTAGCCCCTGCTCTCCTGGAACTTACTATGTCGACCAGGGTGGCCTTGAACTCACAGAGATCCGCCTGCCTCTGCCTCCCATTGTAGTGTGCTTCTCACCATTCATTAATGAAGTTTCTTTTTGTAACATGTAAAGACTAAGTTCTACTACTGGTCAAATTTATAGAATAAGTGACTGTCAGGTGCTCAGCCTTAAGTGAGCACATCTACAATGCAACCCTTTACCTAGGACTCGGGAAACATTGTAGAAGAGAGGGTGGAAAGAATGTAAGAGGCAGAGGATCAAGATACCTGTTATTAGTTAATGCATTCTAGACATGATGGGGAAGCAACACCAATGAAATCTCCACAGTGTGGTACTCCAACTAGAACTGTATATAATAACAAATCAATTGACATACCAAGGTGGATGGGGGAAATTTCACAGGGTACTTCCATAAGAAGAGTTATAGGAAATCAATGGATACTGAGAGGAGGAATCAGCTTTGTTCAGGAAATAGTTCCCTGAGAGGTTATCTAACCCCTAAACGCAGACCTAAACGCAGTTTCACAGGAGCACCACTAAATGGATGTAGTGCATTGCACATGCATGCACGTGTGTGTGTGTGCACTAATACTCAAAAAAGTGAACAAGTACTTAGGAGGGATGGGGGAACATTGGAGGAGTAGGTGAAGGACTCTGAGAAGTAGAAGTAATCACATATGAAAACCTCAAAAATAAAATATAGGAAGTTTTAAAAGATTAAATTATATTTTACAACTAGTACATACCTGCTCCATGCCCATTCGATGGGCTTTACCTAAGGAGGCACCATTTTTGTTACTTGTTCCCATGTTTCTTCTGCTACAACACCTTGCATATGCATGAGAGATGGAAGAGTTTTATGAGAAAGAATTGAGAAGGGGAGAGTGAGAGACCACAGCCTAAAAAGGAAAGGAATTCCAATGTAAGGAAGTCATAGTTGCTAAAATTGGAAGTTTTGGGGATTTTTTTCTTTTTTTATTTTATTTTATGTGTATGAGTGTATTGCCTGCATGTAGGTAAGTGCACCCATGTCATGCAATGCCCATGGAGTACAGAAGAGGCCAAGAACAACTAGTGTTCTTAACCACTGAGCCATCTCTCCAGGCCCTATAATGGAAGTTTTAAATTACCTAAATGAATTCTCAGTTTTATGTGGTCTACTCCAAACAAAAGTAACAACCAGGTTTAACACCTGATATAATTCTACAAAAGAATCATAAATGTTTAAATTTTACAGCTGTAAGATTTTTTACTTTAGAAAAAAACATCTTTTAATGAAATCAGTGTTTTTTTAAAATCAAATATCCTCTGTTTGTAGTGTCAAAAGTTCCTCCAATCTATTATGTAGACTTAATTATACAAATTTTTTAACCTTTTTTTTTTAAGTTCAATAGACAAGTTTGGAATGTTTCTCCATAGTCAATTCTGAACAAATTCAATTTTGTTTAGTTCAAAGAGGCTGGAGACAGAGACATCCAGGAAGAACTAGAGATGATTAACGGTAGTAGATGCCACCTCTTGTGGCCAGGATGCACCTATCCTCCACTACCTGTGGTTTTTCATTAATATTGTACTAGATTCAGCAAAAATCAGACTTGTGGTAACAGGTTAAGAGTCCCCCACAGAGAAAAAGCATCTATTCAGCTGTCAGGTCTACAACAGCAGGTTGCAAGTTAAGTTATTGTGACCTTTCCTAACCGCTTGTCTTCCCACCAATCGACACATAGACAGCTGATAATGCTGAAAGAAAATGTATTCTTTATAGTGAGAAGCCATTACCTTAGTTCTTTTAGGAAGCAGTCAATTACGCCAGCAACATTCAAAATGTCCTCTGTACACCAGATCTGACTCAGTTTCATGTGACACTCTAAATATTCCAAGATACATAAGGACATGCATTTTAATCTGTTAATTTTTTATTATAATAGGAACTTTATTTATGTGCAAATTGAAATATATGATCAACACCTCAAGGTAGAGTGGTTGAGAGGGAAAAAATAAACATGCAGTTGTTCAACAGATGCTTCCTTGAGAATGTTATTTGGAATGACAAGATCATTTCACATACATACTTACAAAGCCATGAAATATTTTAACTTTCTCATCCCATTTACATACAATTATCTTATTATCTAATTAGTTTTCTCTCATTTTCATAAATGAAAACCAAAAAATAGAAAAGTTTTTTTCCATTAGTCTCACAATCCCATGTTAATTGTGGTAGAGCTAGAAGTCAAATTCTGATTTGTTGATTTCAGTTTTTGCATTTGTTTTTAGCAGGACCTTCTATTACCTCTATTTCCCAACCTCTCTTCCATTTTTTTTTCCTAACATAATTCAGTTTATGAACT
>NW_008349975.1:5994889-6013778 GCF_000622305.1 Nannospalax galili | reverse complement strand
GGAATTCTTTTCTTTCCTTTTTTCTCCTCTATCAAGCACTCTGAGTATTAACTGTGAATAAATTCTTTTTATCTAAAACAAGAAAAAGGGATTTGCAGTGTGCTGAATAAACAATCTGTTTGATACAATACCAGCATAAATACTTTTAAATTAAATTACCTAAATTGCCTCAATCTTTCCATTTTTAGTCCCCAGACTATCTTTGAGAAAAACACTTTGAGTGTAACAATGCTCATAATGTGCTTATTATTACCAGTGCAAGAATTCCTTACCTAGTAATGAAAGCTTACATTGCTTCTGTTTGTTAAGAAATAAAGACAAAAAACTGAATATATTTCTGTTTATGTAAATATAAAGTGTTCATTGTTATCACGATTCCAAGGACTAAAGCAATTACAGTACCTTTTTAAAGGGATGGTAATCCCTTAGAATGACTGTGAATATAATTAATTTTCACATTAATGTTACTAGCACTATTGTTCTGTTTTCATTCATATTAAAAGTTCCCTTAGGAAAGATCGCTTTACATAACCTGGAAACAATTATAACTACCTTAGATAAAAATCTAAAAAGTGAATCAGAAATTGACAATGAAAATCCTAAAGCCTCACAAAATTCATACACCAATTAAATCAGTATTTTTAAGGTAAAATATAATATAATTTAATATAGTGCAGTGGTGTTACCAGATATATCTGTGTATGACGTTCAAAAACTATGAAATCCAGCATAACGTAATGAAGACATACAAAACTTGTCAAAACTAGTTCATTTTACAATTTGAAAATTAGCAAACTCTTTTAGAGATTCTAAGAACGTTTATTCAACAAGAAATAGCTAAAATTAATCATTTTTAGCTTATCCTCGGTTACAAGGAACTCTAGAAAAGAAGCAGCTCTATAATTAGGGTAGACAGGAAGACCACCAACATGGTGGTCAGTGAAGGGGAAAGAAATACGGAGAGCAATTCATCAGCCTCATCTAGCGCTTATGATGTTCATCTCAGCTTTCTGATCATGCCTAGAACAAGAGCTTACCCTACTTATTTGACCCAAATCAAAGCTTATTCATTGTCAGTAGGTTTTTCCCAGAGATATTTGCTGAAAACAATCTTTGGCAAATGTTTGATCATAAGTCAAAACATAAATAAATAAATGAATAAGATTATAATAACAAGTCATTAACTGTAGGAAAGGTCAGATACACAAACATGCATATAACAAAAGACTTAGAAATGTAGTCAGTAAAAGTAGTAATATTTGAGTAAGTGATGCCTCAAAGTCCAATTTGAAAGCAAAGGATTAATCTTCACATTGGAAAAACTGAGCTGCAAATAAGATATCTTTTAAAATACACATATATACACACACACAAAGATTTTGTCTGAGATAGCTACAGAAGTCAGTTGTTGTTTTACTATATTTATGGCTATATAGGGTTTAAAATGCAATTATATCAATAAAAATTACTCAGTGCGGGGACAATAGATGCCAAGTAGTACAAATCCACACACAACTAATTGTTAGTCATCTCTCATAGATTATTATGAATTAATATATAATTATAATCAACAGGTGAATAAAATAACTCAAATTTTGAATAAAAATGATAAGGAAATCAAAACTCAGAGTGTAAAACATTCAATTAACACCAAATAAGATAATTGGGGAAGGAGACATATAGTATAAAAACAACCTAAAACTCATAAAAATACAAATACCGACAGAAATTGCATCTCTTACTATTTCAGCAATTACGTCAACTACAAAGGATCAACTGCATCAGTAAAAAGGCTTTATAGAGCATATTTTAAATGACATGGATTTAAAACAAACAATTATAAGTAAAATGATAAAAATGTGACATACAAACTGATATAAAAATATACATTAAAACTAACTTTTTACTATGGTCAAAGGATAGTATTTTATATTCAACTGCAAAGAAATGATTCATTGATAATAATTGTGGAGGCCATAGTTACTCTCAGTAAAGAATATGATAGTTAAGCAGAGGATATATTTTAAAAAAGGAGACTTGAATTAGAACTAACGCACGGCTGTAGAAAACTCTGCCAACAACAGTGGAATACATATTTTCTCAAGTAGACATGGAATATTCCCCAAGATGAACTATATGCTAATCATATAACAACACTAAAAACATTTCCAAGGATTAATGTCATGCGACATTTTCATCAATAAAATATAATTCAATAAAAGGCTAATAATGGAAAGAAATTTATAAGTATAGTGAATTTAAACAATATTCTTATGAATAAATTGCTCAAGAAAGAATTACAAAGAAGACTATCTAATTCCTAAAATGACAAAAAATAAAAATAAAATTTATTCTGTGTGACACTAAAAATATAATACAAACTTATCATAGAAAATGTAGATCAAAAGCAGAGAAGGAATTAGTAAGTTCAGATCATAATTAACTGAAACACAACATAAAAAATAGAGAAAACCTATATACTGAAATTCAGCTCTTTTAAAAGTTTAGTAAATTGAGATATCCTCAATTAGAATGAAAATGAAGGAAAGAATGACTCAAGTTCCTAAATTCAAGAATAAAAAGTAAAAAAATAAGCCTGAGAGAAAGCTTAGCAGTTACAGGCACTTGTATTAGTTACTTCTCTATTGCTGTGGTAAAATATCTTTACAAAAAGAAACTTATACAGGAAAGAGCTTATTTGACTAACAGTTCTAAAGGGAGAGTTGACAACGCAGGGAAACAAGGGCATGGTGATAGGAGCAGAAAGCTGGCCGATAGCATTTTTATTTACACATGGGAAGCAGAGAGGCAGAATAGGAAGTGAGGTGAGGCTAGTAACTTTCAGTGACACATTTCATTCTGCAAGGCTCTAAATCCTAAAAGTTCCATAACCTTCCCAGTCAGTGGCACTGACTGGGGACCAGGTATTCAGATACAAGCACATACAAAGGATATTTTTTCATTCCAACCACCACCCTGCTCTTACAGAGAACCCAAGTTCAGAGCACAGAACCTATGTCTGGTGGATCAAAATCAACTGTAACTCCAGCTCCACCCGATTCAACATAGTCTTGTCTTGAGGACTTCACAGACCTATTCACTCACAAGTACAAAGATCTACACATAGACACATGCACATATATACAATTAGAAATAAAATTTGTGAAGAGAGTAAAACTATTAACAAGAAATAGTATAATGAAGTGTGTACCTCAATACTAGATTATCTGAAAAATATATAAATTCCTGGAAAGATTAACACTGCTGAAATTGATAAGTTTAATTGATAATTCTTTGTTGAGATATAACAAGTAAATTCATTGAGCTACAACTAAGAATCTTCCATGAAGTTAGCTCAGGCCCAAATGTTCTCATTACCGAATTATAGCAAATGATTTTAAAAATAACAACTATCATTTAAGCTATTTTTCAAAATTAGAAGAGTGGGGAACCTTTCCAATTCATTTGAAGAAGTCAAAATTATCATTTTACTAAAATCAACTAAGAAAATTATGGGAAAATATCAACTTATTAGTACACATTCAAGCCCTCAACAAAAATTCCGATAATTCAAATCCATCAATATTTAGAAGAATTGTACACTGAACAAGTGAAATTTGTCCCATGGTTGTGAAATTCATTTAACTGTGACAATCAGCCAAAGCAATGTGGTATTGAGGGTCAAGACAACAACCTCATGACAAGCTGAACAGAAAAAGAGAAAAAAAAACATTTGATACAATCCAAAGAGAAAAATATATAAAATAGGTACGGAAGAGAATTTTCCCAGCCTGATAGAAAGCATCTCAAAAAGACAAAAACACAACTGATGTCACAAATAATACCATAATGCTCAAAACATTAATTCAAAACGTCAAGAAAGATTCTGTACCCATGTGACTTGTGCTCACTGGTAAACATCCTCACCAGAGTTGTGGTCACTAAAAAGGGATAAAAATCATCTGTATTGGAAAATGAATCATAAAAGTATTACCTTTAATAGATGTTTGATAATATGGGTTAATGTATGTCATAAAATAATGTATAAAATATAATAAATTTATATTATTTAATGTATAAAATATATAAATTTAATTAGTACTACTAATATATTCCAATAAAATAGATGATATGATCTATAATACGCCTACAACCCAAATGAATTCATCAAAGAGAGACAAAGCTATTTGAGCTGATATCTTTGTTTTCTTCCCTGTTGCTGTGACAAAATACCCTGAAAAAAAGCATCTGAAAGGAGAAAGGGTTCAGCTCACAGTTCAAGGCACAGTCTAAAGCAGCAGGAGCCCGAAGCAGCTGGTCACACTGCATCCACAGACAAGACATAAAGGAAACTGATACTCAACAGTGATAGCTTTTTTTCTCCAATTTTTAGTGAAGGAATAGCCCTGTCCATTCTCAGGATGGTTCTTCCTGTGTCAATTAACAAAAATCACGATAATCCTCAACAGACATGCCAGGAGGCCCAATCTAATGTGACTGTAGATTGTTTCAACATCAGAACTGTAACAATCGTAGTTAATGTATCATCTTATAAAGTTGTAGTATCTGAGATCAGTTGACAAAATTGTGTTGGGTTTCTACATATTACAAATAGACAACTTTAAGTGTGTAATTACTTGGAAAAACAAATTCATTCACAAAAAATAATACTTATAAAATGATAATTTAAAGATGTATAAGTCTTCAGATTACCATAGAAAGTAACTTTGAAGAAGAATTAAAGATATCTAAAATAAATGGGAAATTCTACATTAAAAGCCTTGATATATTAAAAGTGGTAGCATATACCAAATTAAACTACAGATTTGATGCACTCCATAATATGAACTCAGCTGCCACTTTTCCCCAGAAAAGTTAACAAATAAATTCAATTTTTTTTTAAACTGGCATGATTCACAATTACCTATTAAAATACACAGCCGAGGATTGGGGGTGGGGGTGGGGAGGGTTGTAGCTGAAGAGATGGTTCAGCGATTAAGAACACTGGCTGCTCTTGCAGAAAACCTGGGTTCAGTTCCCAGCATCCACATGGTGACTAACAACTGTCCTAACTCAGGTTCCAGGGGATTCGATGCCCTCTTCTGGCTTCCGAGGACACTGTACAACATGGGTGCACTACAGGGATACATGCAAGCAATACACTCATGCACATAAAAACTAAAAATAGGGGCTGGAGAGATAGCTCACAGGTTAAGAGCACTGACTGCTCTTGCAGAGGACCCAGGTTCAATTCCCAGCACCCACATGGTAGCTGCAAACCATCCTTAACTCCAGTTTCAAGGGAATCTGATGCCCTCTTCTGACCTCTGCGGTATTGCACGACATGGGTGTACTCACATACATGCAGGCATTACACTCATACACATAAAATAAAAATAATAAATAAAATATTTTTAAAAATAATAAAAATAATGATAAATAGAAAAATACACAGCCAGAGTCATCATGCCAGTGTGGCCCTGCCATAATGACAGAATGGGTGTCAACTGAATAGGACTAAGAGTCAAATAAATGCTTCTGTTATAACGCTTAACTGAATTTTAAGAAGATTATGAAGAAAATTCAGTGGAGAAATATTTGTTCAACTTACAATGTTTTATAGCAGCAGTGTATCCAGATGCAATAAAAGGAATATCAAATCCCTACTTCACAATACCTTCAAAATGTCCTAAAATTTTTGAACAAACAACTAAATTGAACTATATCAAAACAGAAGAAAATATTTGTGTTTTAAATAGGCACATTGAACAAAGTGAAATAATAATAAAAATAATGGTACCCAATTAAAGAGAACCCAATTAGAAGGTAATTAACAAAATTCAATTAAAAATGGACAAAACAATTTGAGTAGATCTTTCTCTACAAAGGTTCAAATGAACACTCCACACAGATAAATTCTCAAAGTCACTAGTAAACAGAGAAATTCAAATAAAAGTGAAGGGAGGTGCTATTTCATCCTAAAATGGAAATATTCAAAAGGGAAGGCAGTACTAAGCTGTAGTATAATATGAGAATTTAGAGTGTGTATGCATTAGAGAATGGAGTGTAGTTGTTATAGTTACATTGAAAAAGAGTTTGGAAATTCAAAACATGAAAAGTGGTCCTCATATAACTTACCAAATCTACTCCTGGTCATTCAAAGATTTGAAATCATGTAACCACAAAAACTCACGCAACACTATTCATAGTAATGTTGAAGCCAAACACTGAGGAACCAAATCTGTTGCATAATTCCCTATTTAATCTCATCCAATCCCTTTCTTCTCAGTACAAAACATAAAGTATGTTTTATTCTATTACAGTCAGTTTGATGTGCCACAAAGGACCAGGGTCAGCAAATAATTCTAGCATTTCCAATGTGTATTATGTCAAGAATTGCATGTGGACAAACAAACAAGAAGTAATAATCTGTCTTAAAATATACAGAACTAAAAGACATTGTCTAACCAGGTAATTAGAATCACCTGGGCATCATATAGTCCACTCATTGTTAAGGGGCACTTGTCTCTGATCAATCTTCAGCTGCTGCAAGAAGGTGCCTATCCTCTCTGAGCATCTATCATCTGTCCACAGGATAGGCCACTACCAAATTAAATTGCGAGAGAGACCGACTTTTCATCAGGAGGCCCCCTCCTTCCTGTCCCACTAGTATTCAGTTGTTGGACACCCTTAAAACTTTCATCTTGGAACAGCAATGAGAGCAAAATCCCCAGTCTCACCTGCTCTTCTGCAGTGAAATATGCTCTCATTTGCAATAGGTTAATCTAAATGGAAGCCATGTGTTCAGGAGACTGTGCTGGAACAAGTCCTCAGCTTTGTGCCTTATTTAAATTCTAAACTCATGCAATCTAGGAGCTCAATATTATGGTTATTTTGCTACTTTTTTAGTTGCAGTTTGCTAATTAACAATACAACCCAGGGACAGATTACCTAGTCTACCTTTCTGTTTGCTGAACCTGGATTTGCTTCTGCAGACAGTTGGTACCGTTTCTGCCCTAGTACTGTGACCCGTGTCCACCTTTCTTCACAGCTTTAATTAGAGTTCTGTTTTTATCTGACTTCGTTCTTCTTTCTCTTCCCTGTCCCATTTAACTATATCTATAGCTGGGAGCAATTTTGTTTTAATTCGATAATTCTCATTTCATGTATTTATCAAATTGAGTCACGTTTGTTTTGACCTCTTTGAAGCTAGTGTAAAATAAGACTGAATATAAATCCTCAACTCCTGTAGAAATAATTTTCAAACTCTATGCCTATGATACTAAAGAGAAAATAAGTCTGTGTTACTCAATTCTAAATCTCCACAGTATTAATATTAAAAGTAACAATGTTAAGCCAGCACTACCTCCTAGCACTTCAAGAGGTAGAGACTAGAGAAACAGGATTTCAAGGCCATCCTCAACCACATAACCATTTTGAGGCCAGACTCTGCAATAAGAAACCTTATGTTAAAGTAAAATTGAGGAGAGAGAGAGAGAGAGAGAGAGAGAGAGAGAGAGAGAGCAATATGAGCAACATTTTTCTCTAATATTAATTTTTTTCTTTCTGAATTCTCACTACATGTGTAATATAAACCAAATTCTTTGTCCTTACATTTTTCACAGCTTTAAAAATAGCATTAGCCTTGAGTTAGATCATCTGTCTTTACAAAGAAAATGTGATTTATGCATATTTCTAAATTGAACTTATATTTTAAAGCACAAAAGTGACTATGATTTTTGAATATTTTCTATTATTATTGTAATCTTTGAAAATGGCTATTTTCACACACATTTTGCTATTTTAAAAAGTATATGCATTTATATCATTAAGTAAATTACATACCTAGAGACACTCATATTTAGAATGCTATTTTGAGTCAAAAAAAGCTGAGCTAATATAATATTAGATAATATTAGAAAATATTTATCAAAAATAGTTTATGCTCCTCTCCACTCTAGGGAAACTGGATTTCATTCCTGTCATAAATACTTTTTTCGTTATAACCATAAAGTTGTTCTGAACTCTTTACACTGTACCTGTTACAGGACACTTTCTTGTAACATAGCCTCACAATAATTCTATTCTGATGACAACTTCTGTTAAAATGTCAGGGACATGAAAAAAGAGAATAAAACAAAGGACCACTAAATGCTTGACTGTATCCTTATTAAGTAGCTAATTTTATACACATATAAAATAGTTATAAATTTCTTTTGTTTACCTCAGCCCCCTTTCTCTTTACACAAACTAAAATCACTAATCTGAGAATTTGAAATTTGAAAGGCCTAACAATCTAATGCTATCTTCACACCCAAGACAGACCACAAGTGGAAAATACCTCATGTGGGAGATTATTTGGGTTTAGTTTTATTTTGCGTTGTTTTGTTTTTGTCAAGAACATAAATTAAAGCCACGTTAAAATAAGGATCATCAATTACTTACATAGGATTGTCCTGTGGCCACATCGGTGAGGTATTTCCTTGATGACTTCTTTATGTACATGTACCCAGTGCACAGTGGGTGGTGCCATCCGTGGGAAGGTAGGCCTGGGAAAAAAGAGCAAAACAGCTAAGAACGCCTGGGGAAAGCAAGCCAGCAGCAGCTGTCTTCATTGTCTCTGCTTCAGGGCCTGCCTCTGGGTCTCTGTCTTGAATGCCTTCCCTGACTTCCCTCAAAGGTAGACCTTCACTTGAAATAGTAATGTGAGATAACCCCTTTCCTCCCAATTTGCACTTGGTCATGGTGTTTATCACAGCAACAAAAAGGAATCTGGAACATATGTAAACAACATCTTCATAGTGTCCAAAATTTAGCTTTGTCTTCACATGCCAACATTGTCTTAGGATGGACAGTTATCCTCACCAGTTAAACAAGGATTAAATTTATATTTTCCAAATAGTGTCCCATAATTTAAAATAGAATAAACGATCAATAAATCCTTAATTTGTATTTTGCATTACATAAAAATAAGTAATATTAATAAGTACTAGTATAATTAAAATGGCATATATTACTTATCATATATAATTATTTTTGTTGTGTTTTATTATTTTTGAGACAGACACTCAATATGCAACCTAGGATGAACTTGAATTCATGATCCTTCTACTTCTGTCTTCCAAGCATTGGAAATACAGGTGTATGCAACCATACCCAACCATTGAATAATATTTAAAGTTAACAATATATTACTTCCTTTAAGGCAAGTAATTCCATGCTTCTGAAACTCAGTTTGCCTTCTTCTACTTATCAGTTGCAACAATAATCTTTTAAAATTAACATGAGCAACCCAATACATCTAACACTTGTTACTTAAAGCAGCTTTGTCCTTGATTTCAAGTAACAGCCCATTATTTTTATCTTTATTCTGTGAATTCTAGTTCTCAACTTTTACTTGGACTCCTATCCTTACTTACAAGTAAATCTATGTGAACAAGGTTCATTATCTTTCCCCCCAAATCAGTATCACCTCCAGAGAATCCTTTTCTGTCTCCCACTGAACTCTTCCTCTCTCTCCTGCTACACAAAAATCAATCCATAAGGAGACCCATTACTCTTTTAGAGAAGTAGTATTATGGTTTCCCTATACAGCATGCTTTACTTGGCACATGTAGTATTTGTAATTAGTGCGTTTGTTTGTTCACAGTTCTCACTTTCATTGGCTCATCACTAACATGATATTCTTAATAATTATTTCCCTGATTTATTGGTTTCATTTTTTTCACAGAAATACACTCACTCTCACAGAAGTTGGTAGGATTATTTAAATAGCTATAGCGTTTTGGACCAATAAGTAAAAATCTTGCCTAGAATAATGTCTGGCAGTTCTTCTTTACAAAATATTATTGAGGGCCTGGAGAGATGGCTCACCGATTATGAGCACTGACTGCTCTTGCAGAGCACCGTGTTGGATTCCCAGCACCCACATGGCAGCTATGAACTGTCCTTAACTCCAGTTCCAGGGGAATCCGAAGCCCTCATCTGACCTATGTGGCATTGCATGACACAGGTGCACTCACATACATGCAGGCAATACACTCATACACATAAAATGAAAATAATAAATAAAATATTTTTAAAAATATTATTGATTATGGTGTGTCGACATTTTCTAAGGGTGTAAATTCTTGACTGCCTTTCAGCAGCACTGTGTAGCCTAGAGCTGATGGCTCATGGGGGTAAAATTCTATCCTTGTATGCAGATGTTTCATTTACCATTTTTATCATATTAGAAGTCTTCAAAATTTTTTATCAAATTTTATTTTTAATTGCATTTGCATTTTCATTTATAAAACTTTGTGATTTGGCATTTTATTGATTAGTCACTCTTTCAATAGCTAATGACAGTGAATGCCATATACTAAATCTTTTGTAGAAGACCTAATTTAAAGTTGTGTGTTTTCAAATATGTTATATCTGTTTGTTTTTCCTCCAGTCTTGTAATTATGTCAATGAAAACCCACTGTTACATAGTCATCAAAAATAGCAAAGTAAAGACACAAAATCAAAGTTTGAAATTAAATAGCATCTATGTATAAAGTCCTAAAAATATACTCTGTCTAACATCAATACAAGAAAAAAATATTTGCTGAAATACAAAGGTATACTATAACATAGTATACAAGGTATACTATAACATAGATCTCCAAAGACAATCTCTCTATACAAGAATAACTTGCCACTAAGCAGGATGTGGAAGAAAATTTAAGACAACTTCATGTGCCATCCTCCAGGCCCCTATTCAGGAAGATTAGATGGAGTTTGGACATACTCTAATCATGTTCTCAAGGATCTAAATAGTAACCTTCTTCCAAGAACACAATGGAAGATTAAAGACAGATAAAACTAGATAGATGACAGATAGGTAGACAGATGATGATAGATAGATAGATGATATAGATAGATAGATAGATAGATAGATAGATAGATAGATAGAGAAATAGATAGATAGATGATAGATAGATAGATATAGATAGATAGATAATATATAGATGATAGATTGATAGATAGATGATAGATGACAGATGATAGATAGAAGATAGATAGATAGATAGATAGATAGATGATAGACAGACGATAGATAGATGATAGATGATAGATAGATGATAGATAGATAGATGATAGATAATAGATAGATAGATAGATAGATAGATAGATAGATAGATAGATAGATAGATAGATAGATAGATAGATAGATAGATAGATAGATAGATAGGTAGATAATCAATATTTTGACAGGTTCTCCCTAGTCCCAGCCCACCTGGAAGTTATTATCTAGACCAGGCTGGCCTTGATCTCACTGAGATCTACTTGCCTCTGCCTCCCAAGGGCTGGGATTAAAGGAATGTGCCACCATTCCCAGGCAAGTTGAATATTTTTAAATATTTTTAAATGTATTTGCTAATTCCTTAATTCACTAGGAGTATTAGATCTTTGAGCCTGAATTTTCCACTGATAAGTAATACCCTCTCCTCTAGAGAATTCGTATTAACCAAGTTAATTGTTTTTGCACCATCTCTACTAATACCTAGTTTAAAGTCTTTATTTTCATCTTCTCCATGATTTTCTTTGTGGGTTATTTATATAATACAGCATCAGTTATATTTAAAGTCATCTTCACTTTCAGATAACCAACTGTGAAAATTCTGTTGCAAATCATGATGGTGGCACTTCATGGCACACTGAACACCTGGAGCTGGCAATTTGCTCTATGGACTAGAACTGCCTTCTGCACCCCGCAGTTGCTTGCTTTCGGGACAAGTTTCAGTTCTTTTGTCATTGAACTATGATTGCTTCAGGCAAAATTTTATTTTGAGATTATGTGAAAATATGTGTTTCTGTGAAAATTAAGCTAAATACTTTTAAAATGTTGCATAAGAGGCTAGAGAGAAAGTTGAGCAGTTAAAAGCACTGGCTGCTCTTGCAAAGGACCTAGGTTCGGTTCTCAGCATCCATATGGAAGGTAACAACCATTCTCAGCTCTGGTTCCCAAGTATCTTATGCCCTCTTCTGGCTTCTATGGGCATTGCACAACATGAGTATACTTACATGCATGCAGGCAAAGCACATACACATAAAAATAAATAAATCAAAAATAATTTTAAGCGTTGTTTAAGAATTTAGTGAAATATTTTTTTTTGTTTCTGAAAACACAGATATACAACAAATGGATTGCCTCCTAACTAGTTATCTGAATGTGCATCCTGCTTCAAGAAACAAAACTGCAACTGTAGGTTAAATATGAGGAATGTAAAGCAAGGCGTAAGTGCCTGTATGCAGGAACAAAGTCTTAGTGGTAATGGGAAGCTCTTTATCCTTACTGAAAGGACGGCACATGAATATATATATATGTATATATATATGCATGAAAATCCATCACATCACTATTTACTAATGATAAAAGCGCATGCATATGCTGATTAAGTATATATGAAACTTGTAAATGACTCGATAGTATACAAAATGTTATTTTTTTTTGTTTTACCAATGTCATATTGTAGTGTGTGTGTGTGTGTGTGTGTGTGTGTGTGTGTGTGTGTGTACCATTCCAGTGGTCAATATGATGTGCTTTCTTCTATCAATTTATGCCTTATTTTTTGAGACAGGATGTTTCACTTAACCTGAAGTTCACTTATTTAGCTAGACTAGGTGGCAAGTGCTCTCTGTAAATGTATATGTCTTTGTTCCCACCCCAGCTCTGAAATTACAAACAGACTCTAGCACCCCTACTAAGCTTTTACAAGGGTTTTGGAGATCCAAACTCAGGTTTTCAGGCTAGCAATGTGGTAGACTGAATGACTGATGTCCCCATAGGATCACATAGTTAAACAGTTTGTCCCTAGTTGGTTGCATTGATTGAGAGGCCATGGATTCTTCAGGAGGTATAAACTTGTTAGGGAAAGTACATCCCTGGGAGTGATCTTGAATAGTTCATAGCCATGCCCACGTGCAGTTTGTTCTTACTACTTCATGTTTGCAGTGGAAGATGTGAGATTTCAGCTTCCTAATAGACAACTTGCTGTCATGCCTTCCTGGCCATTATGGACTTCACCTCTGGAACCTTAATCCAAAATAAACTCTTTCTTCCATTAGTTGATCAGGATCATGGAATTTTGCCAGAGTACCAGAAAAGTTACTAATGCTGAATTGGTACCAAAAGCAAGCACAAGCCCATAAGCATTCTTCCATTACTGCTGCTTCAGTTCCTGCATTAGGTTCCCACCTTGATTTACCTCTATGAGGGGCTGTGGCCACGGACGTGTAAGCGAAATAAACTCTTTCCTACTCAAGTTCATTTTGGTCAGTGTTTTATCACAATAATAGAAAGCAAACAAGGACAAGCACTTCACCCACTGACTTACCTCCCAGAATCCGCTGTATTAATGTTCAGAATTAGCATATGATAAAAACATGAAGACTCAAGAAGCAAATCATTCAACAGTCATAACTGTAAAAATTCAGAAGACATTATTCTCAGTTTTATAACTCTTATTTTTATTTTTACTTCATTCTAAAGACACCCAAAATGTTCTTATTAATGTGTGAGAAACGGGGATTCCCCCCCTTAAGAATCTGAGTCTCATTGATGAAAGAATTTAAGGATGGACTTAAAAGGAAGCTTTAATTTTATTAAAGTTTAAAATAAAAATGCTCAGGGTAGGCACAATGTTGATCTAGCAGCTGACTGAAAGAGAATGAAGCAGAAAAAAGCCATGTCCACTTAAGTTGAACTGGATGTCTGACATATTAGCAGTCATATGGCCAGGATAAGATCTTTAGAGGAAGAGTAAGAAAGCCCAAAACATTGAGAACCCCAAGGTATGAGGGAAAGCATGCTTAGAAAAGAGATAGAAAAAAGAAAAGAAAAGCTTATGCTTTTCTGAAGAATTCCTAAAAGTGGGCAGACTTAAAGCTGCTTGAATGTAGAAAGATAAGTTATTGCATTAGGGTCAAAAAATTCAAGAAAGAAAAGTAGGATATCTCAATATATAACTACTTATTATACCTATCTCTTGGCATGGCTTAAGGTGAATCTGCCTTCCAGTGATCAGCTGAAGTGTTAGGTCTCCATCTAGGCTCTAAAGGGATCTTTCTTGCTTCCCTAACAGTATTATTTATAAAATGAATTTAAGTTCAACTTTACAGAGAAGTCATACCAAATAAAATTATACTTAGCCTCCCCAAAACATAGTGAAAATTAAATATTGATTTTTAAAAATAAGTTATGAGTAGCCAGACGTGGTGGCACATGCCTTTAATCCCAGCACTGGGAGGCAGAGGCAGGCAGATCTCTATGAGTTCAAGGCCTGCCTGGTCTACATAGAGTTCCAGGCCAGCTGGGACTACAGGGAGACCCTGTATCAAAAACACCAAAAAAATGTTATGATACATATTTAAAATGTGCATAATATTTTTCTTATACATAAAGAAATGAGTCCTGATGTGCAGATAACTAATATAAGCATTTATCTCATATCTTCATTCTTAATTAGAACACCTAATCAGTTAGGAAAATTCTAGTATTCACAAAATATTATTAAATATCAACCTTGTGTCCTATGTCAATTTCTGACAAGTAGTGGTTGGATTAACTTGTCTTCTTAATTGAAATTGCATGCCTTAGCTTACATTGTTCCATCTCAGCCTTAAAAATTAAAATAAAATCCCTAAGTATAAATCATAACTTGAATTCCACAGCTGAGTAAATGTTTTCTGGAATCACATTCTATGGAATGAATCAACCCCAAACAGGAATTGTTCAGTTATTCTTTTGATTTTTATTCATCTTTGATTTTTTACTAAATGAAAATGTGCTCACGGATTAATCAACAAAAAATCACCTCAATTTTAATTACTGTTCATTTTAATGTAAATATTTATTAAAAATTTAGCACCTACTAAAAGAAGTATAAACGACATTCAAAAGTGTCTAAAATTTGAATACTCAAGTTTTTAATGACTTCAAAGGAAAAGTATAATGGGAACCTTATATCTTAAAATTACTTGAAATTAAAATTTTGCTTATTAAAGTTAATGAAGTTTTATTTTCTTATGATCAAAATGACTAGTGTTCGGTTGATTGTCAATGAGAATACAAATTATATACCCCATATCAAATCTGAAAAAGTCACAATAACAAAGCTTCTAGAATTTAGATGGACTTGAATAAATTTTGCAGAAATTTTAACCGTATTTTAGGATGTTCAGAACATCCTAAAATTGGAACATTTTGGAGAATTGGAACATACAAGACTATTGATACAGGAGAACCGAACACTTTCAAAATATGAAATCATCTCTTTGACTAGTCTGAGAAAATCTGAAGAATTCTGTAACCTTTTGATTAGGAAAATATTTTTCAGTGCAAACACTGTATTTGTGTATTAACTCTAATTTGGTGTCTTAGGCCTTCAAAACTAACCTCAATTTCTTCTAAGAAATAGTTCCCTTTCTGTTTCAAATATGTAATTCCTAAAAGAATTTCATTTTCTGTGATGCATTTTTCTTCACATGACAGTAGAATGCAACAGGGAAGTGCATTCCAGGGTTTTATGAGCAAAAAGAGTACATTTTCTCCCCTAAAAACTCTAAAGCATGAGGATGTGGTTTGGTTAATAACCAAAGTACATTCACAAAGAAGTTTTTGTCAGCTAGAAAAAATATAACTCTGCATTAGGAGATAAACAGTTCTAGAAAAAAGATCCTTGGGACAAAGCATGGCAAACCTCCAAGAGTATACAGATGCTTCTTCAATCTTCATCATTTCCCCAGATCCTTTGACCAAATTTGATCCATTATCCTAAGAAATTGAGTAAATGGCTTTTCACTCTACTTACTGAGTTTGAAGCCATTCTGTACTACAGAGTAAAACAATAATTAAAAAATAATAATACTGAGAAAGGAAAAAAAAACCCTTAAACATTTTTATTACTGAATATGAAGATTAGGACAAATAAAACAACCACCAGTTACTCTGATCAATAAAAGAACCACTGAAATTTTGAGAAGACTGCTGACCAGGGCAAGTGCTCCTTCAAGCAGGCCTAGACCTTGAATGACAGCTGAACATGAGCATAGTATTAACCTTGACAACTCCCTGTGGAAGGCTGAGAGCAACAAGTATTTTGTGACTAGTACAAATGAAACCTTGGGATGCAGAAATTTTATCAGTAATGTGATTACAAGCACATCGTAGACTGACAGGACTTTTCTGGTTATTAATACTGGTGTTTATGAATTTGAAACAGATTTCTCCAAAACCAGGCAGATCAGTGAGCATGCCCTTCTGGCTTGCACACTACGTGTGAAACAACTAATTGTTTGTTTTACATAATGGATTCAACCAAGCCATCCTTCAGCTAAAAAAGATATGAAGAAATTGCTATGGAAATCATTCTCGAGAAAAGGGAGAAGAAAGCTGATAAGAGTCTGAAATTGAGTTGAATTACTGTGAAATAGCATCTTCTGGACATGACAGAGTGATAATCTCATGAACTCACAGTAGCTGTAGCTACTTGAATAAGACGTGCAAAAGATTAATTCAATCAACATTTCCAAATGTGTGGAGGAGGGGATCACAAGGCATGACCCTTACCTGAGAGCTCTACGCTCCAATAAATGATCCTATACCCATGCACATATGAGCAGCACTATTTTGACTCAGTGTGTTATAAAGCAAATACAAAAGATCATATGAAATTGGAAGGAAAAGGTCAGGGAATCTGGGAGAAGCTGGAAGGAGGGATATGGTCAAACATCATCCGATACATGTATGAGGTTCCCAAAAACTAGATAAATGAAGTTTTAAGAAATTAAGAAAATTTGCTATAACTCCCAGCATTTGTGTTAATTTCTGGTTGTTAAATTCTCTCTCTCGCTCTCTCTCTCTCTCGCTCTCTCTCGCTCTCTCTCTCTCTCTCTCCCCCCCCCTCTTCCAAGATGCCTCTAAATCATTCATATTGGTGGTCGCTTTGTGGACTGAGTGGAGACCTTGTTCTCAAACTAGTCACAGAAATCACCTTTGTTCCAACCAATGTTACAACTAAAGTAAAGGCTTTTGAAATTCACCATGAGGTGGTTAGTGAATTTTTTTCTTGTGACATTATAGGCTTTGATGTTCTGAAAGTGACTATCAAAGAGATTCATCATGGCAATGTTGCTGGTGGTCAAATGATGACCCATCAGTGGAAGCAACTGGCTTTACTGCTCAGGTGATCAACCTAACCAACCAGACCAAATTAGTGCTGGCTGTGACAGGGTACCAGATTGTTGCACAGCTTGCACTAATTCAAGTTTGCTAAACTAAAAGAAAAGATTGATCACTGTTCTGGTAAGAAAATGAATGACCCTAAATTCTGAAAATCTGGTGCTACTGTCATAGTTTATATCGTTCCAGGCAAGATCATGTGTGAAGAGTTTCTCTGTCTACCTCTGGACAGCTGCTGCGAGTTTCACCTAAGGATTAGACAAGAAATACTACATCATCTCATTTATGTGCAGTCTGAAAGAAAGAAAATCAAGGACTTGAGAGATTTCTTAGCAGTTAAGATTGTTTGCTGTTTTTCCAAAGGTCTAGAATACAGTTCCTAGCACTGATGTCTGGCAGCTCAAAACTGCCTGTAACTCCAGCTCCAGGAAACGAGACACACACTTCCAGCCTCCAAGGGCACTTGCACATAAACACATTTGGCATACACTCACACAAACATACATGTATACACATAAGGAAAAATGAAAACAAATGTTAAAAGAAAAGTCATAGTAATTTATGATAGCTTTTACAAGTGAAAACATTTAGATAAGGTAAATAATGATAGTCATATGTAGCGCCTAGTGATAGCAGTCAATAATTTGAAATTTGTTAAGAGAGTAGAGTTCTAAACTACTACCACACAATTTCTCACATACAATGGCTATTTGTCAAATAATAAATATCCTAATTAGGCTAGTAATTTATAATGTATGTATATATCAAAGTATCATTCTAATTTAAATACAAATAATTTTTTCAATCATATCTCAGTGACTTGGAAAATGTATAAAAACACTAAAAGTAAGAAATCTTACAAATCAAAAACTGTGGATGACATTAATCATCCAACAAGGAAAGAAATAACCTGTTAATCATGAATTACATCCCTAGGATTATTTTTCTACAAAAGGTGCTAAAAATTTAAAACAGTGATAGACATTGAAAGCTAAGAAGGTACTTTAATGAGCCTTGTCCTACATGAAATGCTAAAAGACAACCTTCAGAGTGCCTGGAAGTAGCTCAGATCCATAAGAAAATTAAGGCTCCATGATAAATGCAAATATGCAAAGAGCAGTATTGTTTAAATCAAATTCTAATATTTTCTATAGGCAAAAAAGAAAAAAATATTAATATAAGTCTAGGTTAATTGACACACAATATGAAAGTATATTAGTACAAATGCACCATGATGTGTATCAATAACGTAAATCAAGGAAGGAAAATTTGTGAGGAATTAAAGTTTTTTATGAAATTACATTTAAGTTAATATCCTCATGAAGTACTTAGCTATAACTTCATGATGAGATATATATTCCCTATGTAAACTACAAAAAAAACTGCATGATGTACTCAATAGGAAATGAAAATGTGTCCTTAAAACTCTAATGCCCTCTTCTGACCTCCACGGCACTGCACGACACGGGTGCACTCACATACATGCAGGCAATACACTCATACACATAAAATAAAAATTTTTTAAATTAAAAATAAAAAATAAAGGAAATAAGATTTGAAATAAAAACAAATGAATTGTAAGATGTATAAAAAGCAAAGGATAGCGAAATAAGTACAAATTCCATACTATCAGTAATCACTTTAAAGGCAAATGTCTTCAATTCCCCGGTCAAAATATCA
>NW_008349975.1:5991769-5994871 GCF_000622305.1 Nannospalax galili | reverse complement strand
TTAAAAATATAACTTAACTATACATTGTTTGTAAAAGATTTATTTTAGATTTTTAAACATACTTAGGTTAAAAGTAAAATGATGGGAAAATACTCTATGCGAAAGTAAAGTAGCACCCGAGAGAGCAAGATTAGCTATACGATCATCAGACAAAAGAGACTGAATGTCAAAAGTTATTGTAACAGAGCATGATAATTTGTAATTTTTGGAAGGATTAATTCTTCAAGAAAATGCCACAATTATAAACTTATGGGAACTAGACACAAGAGTTACTGAAAAGAAAGTTAAATCTGACAGAATTAAATGGAGAACTAAACAGCTGTAACACAGTAGCAGAATTTAATATTGCGTCTTCAATCATGATTGGAACAATCCAATAAGTTCTCATCAAGATACAATGAACATGAGCAGTAAGATAAATGTTGAACATGAATATGGCACCCAACGGGAACAGAAGACATATCTTCTTGGATACACAGGGAAAAATTCTCTGATAGATCTTATGTTAAGCCATACGAGCTGTAACACAGTAGCAGAATTTAATATTGCGTCTTCAATCATGATTGGAACAATCCAATAAGTTCTCATCAAGATACAATGAACATGAGCAGTAAGATAAATGTTGAACATGAATATGGCACCCAACGGGAACAGAAGACATATCTTCTTGGATACACAGGGAAAAATTCTCTGATAGATCTTATGTTAAGCCATACGACAAGACTCAATACATTTAAAAAGCCTGGAATCATGCAGATTTGGTTTTCTAATCATAATTTAATGACACTGAAACTTGCTATCATAAAAGAAACAAGAAATTCCACAAATGTATAAAAACTAAGCAACAGCATACTGAACAATCAATAAACAAAATAGGAAATTACATTGAAATTAAAATGGGCCTTGTAGTGGTGAGTTTTCCCCAAAAGGATCCTGTAGTTGAACACTTGGTCCTCGGTTTGGGCTGCTGTTTGGGGAGGATGTTGGAACTTTTAGAAGATGTGGACTTGTTGGGATTGTAGCTTCACTGGTCTTAGGTTTTTAATTTATAGCCTAGCCCATTTCCAGTTTAGTCTCTCTGCTTCATGTTTGCAGTTGAAGATATGAGCTCTCTCATCTTCCTGGTGTCAGTCCCTCCCCGCCCCCCACCATTATGGACTAGTCCTCTGGATCCTTAAACTCAAATAAGCTATTTCTTTGTAAGATGATTTTTTGTTATGGTATTTTATCATAATACAAAAAGTACTTAATATAGATCTTAAAAATTTAAATGGAAATATTTAGAGATGTAAATTTCTACATTAAAAGAAAAAGAAAGATTTTAAATATCAAAACTCTAAAATATACCTTAGGATATTAATAAAATAAGAAAAAAACTAAGTACAGAGATACTCTAAAGAAGGAAGGAGTATTAGAGTAGATAGAAATAAAACAAACAGGGAGTAGAATAATACAGAAAAAATTAATGAAACCAAGAGTTTCCTCTCTGAGGAAAAACTCAGTTGAAAAACTGTTAAAAAGCATTGGCTAACAAGCCCATTGTGGTGCATGCCTTTAATGCCAGCACTCAGGAAGCAGAGCAGGTGAAACTGTGAAATTGTGTGTGGCCAGACTGAGATTCTATCTATCTATCTATCTATCTATCTATCTATCTATCTATCTATCTATCATCTATCTATCTGTCTGTCTGTCTAAACCATCCATCCATCCATCATCCATCCATCTATCTATCTATCTATCTATCTATCTATCTATCTATCTATCTATCTATATATCTATCTATCATCTATATCTCAATCAAGTTCCAGGCCAGCTGGGTCTACAGGGGATCTTGTTTCAAAAAAGACAAAAAAATGATGAACAAAAAAGAAAGAAGACCTCTATAACTAAAATTAGAAATGAAAGTACTCCCAATTATATAGAAGTAATAAATCACAGCATAGAAGTGGGGAAGTGGGTGAGACGCTGCAACCTTAGCTGAGGAACTACTGGCAAATGATAACTGCTGAGGGGAGAAGAGTGGTTTTCCTTAAGGGTGTGGCACTGGATGGCTAACCAGGTGCCAGTGGATGGATGCATACCATAGAACAATGAGGGACACCAGCTTGATTCAGTAGACTTTAATATATATGACAGCATACATGAATCTGGCAGGTGGGCTTTATGAGGGGTGCGGATAAGGGAAGGAGTCTTAATGTGGTTGAAACATTGTTTTAAAGTCTCAAAATTCAATAAAATTAAAAATTTTGAATATTTAAAAATTTAAAAAATGAGAGAACTATAAAAAATTAAACCATTATATATTGAATCTATGGATGGACAGAACTAATCATCAGGAAAATGGTGATTAAAAACCTAGAGAGGGACTGCTTCACACCCATTAAAGGACTATTTATAAAAAAGAAATGTCAGTATTGGGAAAACTTGAGCACTACTGAAGTTGTGTGACTGCTGTGAAAAACATCGTGATGCTTCCTTGGAATGATGAAAGCTGGATTATATTATCCAGAAAGTCCACTTTGTTTTTTCTGCAGACATGTTTCTGTAAAGCCATGTTCACAAGAGCATTATTCACATTAGCCAAGAGATGGGCAGAAACCAAGAGCTCCTCAACAGACTGTTAAATGACATGTACTACATAAATAGGGAAATACGGTTCAATAGTAAGAAGAAGGATACTTGTGGTGAGTTGGAGAGCGTGGATAAACCATGATATCACATTAAATCAAAGACAGAAAACACAAATAGTGAAAAATTCACTCTGTGCCAGGCAAATTCATAAAGATATAAAGTAAATGGAAGTTTCCTGGTCCTAGTGAGGGCATAATAAGATGTTATTTTTTTAATGAAAGACAAAACATTCTCTAAATAAATAATCATAATGGTTCCACACCAAAGCAAATACATTTGTGCTACTGAACTGTACACTCAAAACTGTGTCAAATGATAAAACTTCCAATCTGTTTAACTGCAGTAAATCAAGTATACATGTCAGAATACTGACCATAGAATTTAACTTTTATTTTACTTGCCTTTGCTTTTATTAGACATATTCTTCCATAATTAATACTACATAAATATAAAAAGGACTTGTTCAAAATG
>NW_008349975.1:5974057-5991690 GCF_000622305.1 Nannospalax galili | reverse complement strand
ATATAATCATTATATAATTATCTATAATTATAATATCATATAACTATAATTATAACTAAATGAACATCTCCTAAGCAACTACCATATGCCAGGGGCTACATATAACAAAAGATATTTTACTTTACTGGCTTTGTCCCATTCTAATTTTGGCAGTGCTGTGTGCTTTCTTATCTTTTGATGCCAAGGAAGTTCCTGTTTGAGTGTAAGCCTTCTCTAGAATTTTTCTTCACTTACTTTATAAACCATAAAAATTTTTCAAAGCCATTTAAAACATCCCATTAAAAATTTTTGAGAGGAGCCATCATATTAGTCTTTATTTAATTAAACATGTGCATATCTATTTATACTTTGGAGACAGAGTATAGATGTTCTATTAAACAGTCTTGAAATTGCATAAGGAGTGAAAAACAGAAAGGCTGGAAGGCAAGTAAAGAGAAGTTCAAGATGTGAATAGCATGCTTTGATGAAGAGAATGGAAGGGTTGAAGATTTAATCACATGCAGAACTTTGAAGTCTGATTATAGAAGTCCATCATGCTGAGCCAAAGGCCAGAAAACTAATTCTTACTTCTGAATGTAACTGAATTGAAGCTCATTTTGCAGAAGTATCGTTCTAGTGAAGAACCATGGTTGTTTTAGCCCTTGCTCTGTTTACTTCCTTGGCAAAATTCTTCAGAAAGAGAAAACAAACCTAGGAAGTCAGAAAGAAGAAGGGTCTTCTGTGCATTTTCACTGGAGAATTTCCCAACTCACTCAGTCCCAATCAGGGAAAGTACATATGCATTCAATAACCCGGATAGGCAATATTAAATCACAGCATATCATTGGTAAAGAGAGTCCTTAAAAATACTTAAGGAACAGAGAGTTCCATGTCCTTGAAAATTAAAAATTTAAGTCTTTTTCACAACATATGGAAAACTGGAAAAACATATTATCATAAGTGAAACCCAAAATAAGGAAACCCAAAATTTAACCTGGATTTGTGCAAGATAGAGACAATGACTAACAGTGTATTTCCTTTACTCAGAAAGAATCAGTTATATAGTGGAAACATACATTTATGTCAATCATTTCTGTGTTACTGAAGGCTTAGTTATTCACAAAGCACAAAAGTAGAAAGCGAAGGAAGGAGGAATTAATTGTCCTTTGTGAACTACTGCTTTGTGAGTATGAGGCCATCTCTTCTCAGTCTTGTTGTGGAGATCAGTTGGAGACATTGCACAAGTTCATGTTTAACCGTCAGTTTGTTTAAATTAAGCACACAATTGCATGCTCCTAATTCTTTTTCTTTCTTTTATATTTTAGCTGACACAACAGAGTCCTAGGTAGCTTTTGACAGATACTTGCTACTTAATCAATACTTGTTCAGTGAATAAGTTGTTGGACACTATTATATTTCTTGGCAAAGTATTTATTTTTCCCTTTGGCAGCACTGTTAACAGTTAGCCCTGGATGTAGAAATAACTTTTCATTTGAGTACACCAAGTATCGTTCTTAAAATGGAAAAGAAATGAATTACAAATCTTATAAAAAGTTTTTAGTGTCCACAGTTTCTAGCTATAAAATACCTGTTTTAGTCTATCCTCAATTAGTTCTAGGAAAATTTAAACAGAGGTGAATATTTCCTACTAGAATCCTGAAGGTTCCAAACTTCCTAAAGAAAGTAAACTTCTCTGAGACACATTCTGTTAACGCTTAAACTGCACATTTACTTGAGGTTTCTGAACTCTCAGAGTTCAAGGAAATTTACACCAGAAAAATTTAAATTTTGTTTCTTAGATAATTATTTCAGAAAAAAATGATGCAATAAAACAAGAACAAACACATACATCATAAATATTTTGTTTTCATTAGGATAATACTTAGGGTTTACTAAAAATTTATGCAGGCACTGTTTTTGCCTGGTGTAACTTCCATGTTTTTCCAGCTAATTTATCTTAGAATGATTCAAGTATCTGTACTTTCTGTGAATTTGCCTCAAACTTATAAATAAATGTTTGCAGTTTGAACATGCTCCATGAAAGAAACTGGATATTCAGGTAAGAACATACAACATGATTTGGATTAGTTACCACATGTAGATCATAAACAGTAAAAATGCAACTAGTGTAGCATAAAAATGAATCCACATCGAACTGTGTATCTTTGTGTATGCTGCCTCAGGTAAAGCAAGGTATGTTGATGTTGGGTTACAATTACACTTCGTAAGTTTTTGAATTTATTCTAACATGGTAGAAAAATCATCCTATGAAAAATATCTTGCTTTGTTTCTTTACTTAAATTTATATCTTGTTTGTCCTTTATTTTTTGTAACCCTGTAAAAGTAAGTGCTGATATTTAATTTTATCCATTCTTTGCCCTTTGTTTAAGTTGATTTGTTCAAAAACGCAGTGTGATTGGTATGTTAAAGTCTTTCACTGTACATATTTCTATGTTTGAAGTATATATTACTTAATGTTACAGAGCTTGACATCTGTAGTTTCATGTCCTGGAACTTACTGACTTGATTTCTTCTTCACATATATTAGATCTGCTACCCTAATAATAACACAGAAATGAGGAAATAAACCAGTTCTGAAAGAGAAAATAAGCCAGAAGCAGCAGCTCCCCTTGAGAAAAGGACACCATTAAAGATTGCAGAATAACTTTTATTTTCACAGTGATGGGGTTTTTACACATTCCTGCCCAGGGCAGGGAAACTTTAGGACACTGCTACGTTTTTTCATTATGAAGCTAACTCTGTTTTGTGATGTATGTTAGAACAATAATATTGTTCCACGGGCTTCCTTTAAATACAGCTTTAGGCCTCAAAATTGAGTTAATGGTTCCTGTAGAACAGCTCTGATCACTAATAGGGTTGATAATTTTGTTTGAGCAATAATCCATGAGGAGACAGATCATGATAATATAGGGTTGTTGAAAAGCTTCACGGGGTATGGCATGAATGTTAGGCACCCCCTAATGAGGAATGACGCCTTGAGAAATGTACAATAACTCTGCAAGGTATGTACCATTGATTTAATTACCATGAAAAGACGACCTTGGAAAATAAGTTTGAGACCTCTCACATGAAAGTACATCTGTAAAATTTGTTCATGAAAATGAATAAGAGTGAATAAAGAGATAATGCCTAAATTCTAGGTGACGGCTGGAAAAAAAAAAATAGATGTATCTTCTCACCACAAGAAAAGTAAGTTTGAAGAAAAAGGAAAAAAATTATCTTTAGTGAAGCACATAGGCAAGAAGTAGAGCCCTTCACGTGAAGACATGTTCTGGCTTCAGATGAGCTAAGCAAGCATTCTAAGTGAGAATTCATGTAATTCTCTCCAATCAAGGCCTAAAATGAGGACAATAGACAGACATCACTTCTTTAACTATTAAAGTAGATGAGGTATTATGGGGTGGAGAACAGGCCAGTTACTGTGGCACAGGGACTATAACACATGCCTTCTGTGTTTGTTCCTTGTGAATTAATTTTGGCTGGAAAAGCAGTGCTCGTTCATTTGCATGTTTGCTAGTCTATAACTACTGCTGTGTCCAAGTGTGTGGCCTCCAAAGTCTGAAATATTTATTATCTAACATTTGAAAGCAAAAGGTTCCTGAGCCTGGTAGGTCATGGTTATAATCTCAACAGTCAGAAGATGAAAGCAGGAGTTTGAGGCCAGGCAAAGTAGTGAGACCCTATCTCAAAACTTAAGGTAGAAAAAAGGAATAAGCAAAAGGAAAAAAAACTGTACTCATTTGTAACTTAGAAATTAGGAAAATGGTTTTGGAATAGCCAGTCTTCACAAATGTCTTAAAAATATGGACAAAAATAATAACTGATAGACTGCATAATGATTTCATGCTAAATATTGTGATGTAATGTTTTTATTATGCTTACAAAATATTTTAGGCACCATTCTAATTTAATTAATTAGTAACCTGGGACTCAGAAATCTTTAATCTGCAAAATGTTGCAAAGTCCAAAGCTTTTCTGTACTGTTGTGGGATTGTGTAGAGCACAAGTGTGCCATATCTTAGGGATGCCTTTCGTACAAGTGTAGCATGTTTATATTGATTTACAATAATTACCTGATAACAAAAGAACGTTCCTCTAAAGCCAGCATTCCAACCATTAGTAAGACATACTAAATTACAGTGCTTTCATTTCATTTTGAGCTCACATGAAGATGATTCTTGGTGACTAGACTTAATTGACAAGCAAGCCTGCATAAGTGATGTGAAAACAGAATGAAGAATGGGGGAAGGATGAAGACTGGAGGGAGGAGGAAGAGGAAATGGGAGAAAAAGGAATCGATGGAGGTCAAATATTGTCAAAATACATGATATACTTGAGATAAAGTGTCCGTATGATGCTCAGAATATATTGTGGAATGAATTCATGTTAAGAAAAACTCTGACCCATTTGTGTTAGTCTTCGTTTTAAATATACATGCATGCATTAAAATATATACACATATGCATATGCACACAATTTTTAAACAGCTTTAATTGAATATTCAACAACTTTACTATTTGGCATTGCTTCTTTTTCTTTCGATTTGAAAATTATCTCATAGAGAATATAAGCTCGATTATTAAATAAACATTAGAAGGAAGGTGATATCTAATACGTATGAAAACAGCATAGCACAAGAGGAGTTTATGAAGAGTGGAAGGTTTAAATTTTAAAAGGACAAAAAAACAAAACCTTTAAATGTATTTTAAGATACCTAGTGCATACCTTCTGTTCTACAAACATGTGTCAATGGGATCATATACATGTCTTCTTCTGTTTAGGCACTGGGTTTCCAAATAGTCATCTCAGTGTTTGTCAAAAAATTGATCTAAAGTACGCCTTTTTCATAGTTTAATGTTTTCATAGGCAAAATAGATGGGACAAATAAAACCCTCAGTTAGTTCAATAACTTTAATGTGTGTAGATGATATAGCAGCAGTAATGGCCCCTGAAAGAAAACTATTCCCTCTTGGTCAACAAAATGAAATCTCAGTGGATGGAGACCGAAAATTCCAGGTGAGCAGGGTCAGTGACCTGGCCAAGGGGACCACATTTCAGGAAGGAAGGGCCAAACCGAATAAAGTGTGCTCATTTTAAGACATGCTAAACAGACGGGTGGAATAAGTATCCCTTTAACCAGGTTATGTACTTACCTTCCCAGAATTCCTGTCCCCCTTCAGGCCGAACAAGGCCATAGCCATGCACCTTCGGAAGTCTGCCTAGGGGATCCTCGTCTAGCTAGCAGGGTTCTTGTCTAACCAGCTAATTTAACTCATCCTGGTAAGACCGAGGCCAAATCTGGATACCTTGTCATTTGAAGCCATAAACCATCAGTCTTTTCATTTTTGTTTAAGTCAACTAATGCAAACTTAGGGGAAGGGAAACCACGGAAATGCTTAAAAAGTCTCAAGCCCTTCTGGAACTATGGATTTTTGGTTTTTGGTTTTTGCATTCCCCTCTCCTCTTATGAAGAACTTTATTTCTCTGTGTCAGTGTGTGTCTGTATCTTTCAGTAAATGCTTGTTTGCTTGCTCTCTGCAGGATCTGAGATGCTTCCTGCCTTTTAATTCTTTAATTGGCTGAGAAAAGGAAGCCAGTCTTAACCATAGCATGATAATGAAAACCACAGCTATATGACAGACCAACTTTAACGCAGGTTTATCTCAAATAACGTATATATTTTTTCCTTCTCTTCATTATTTTTCTCTAGGGAGCTGCTGAGATTTACAGCTTGCCTGCCCTGGGATTTTTCTTTTAAATTCTAATGAAATTGTCTTGAGATTCCATTTGAGTTCAGTTCTAAATTCTTTTATTAATGAGACCAAGAACCCCAAGACGGGACCCTGATTTCCCTGATATCATTTAAGAAAGGATTCCCTCAAATGTCCAAGGGGGAGGGTTGGTTACAGTAGCAGAATTAGAGGGCATAAGATAATTTAAATATGAAGTAGTAGAGGAAATGTTTAAATAAATCCCATAGATAAGCTAAACTTATACTCCAGGAGAATTGTGCTTTCTTGTATTCTATTTTCACTTTAGGAATCACTGGGGCCCACGAATGATAAGAGTGAATGGTACATTTATGCCCATTGTATAAAGCATGGAGCATAATTTTATCATTTAGAATTATTATACAAATGCATAGTTGTATGTCTTCCTGTATGACATATTTTCAGTCATGTCTATGATTTATTTGATGATTAGTCTACCATATAACATCAAATTGTAACATTGTTCCTGTGAGGAAATATAAAAATTTTATAATAATCTGCTCTAAGTTAAAGCTCCTTCAAATGCACTGTGGTAATAAGTAGGACCTGCATGTAGTTGTTTTAGGAACTCTACTTGGCCTAAATTTATTACTGAAGGATAAAATGTCCCTTGTGAATATGTAACAACCTTTGTAAACTAAATTTTGAATTCTTATGGTACATATTAATTCCCTAATTTCAACCTTCATAAAGAAAATTGCTGCCTTCGAATTTAGGGAAACTCTTCACATTTTAAATTAATTTTACCTGATTTTATACTATAAAGTGTTTTTTTCATTACTATTCGTGTGTGCCACATAAAACCTTAAACGAATTAGATAAGTGCTTGATTATAGATATGTCCTATATAAAGAAAATAACTCACTATAATTTAGAAAAATCATACTTCTAAATTCTCTTCAAACATGTTAGGGAAATAATCTAGCTCTCCAAGAAACAAGTTTGAAAAAATATTTTATTATGTTTATTTTATGTGTATGAGTGTATTGCTGGCATGTATGTAAGTGCATACATGTGCTGCAATGCCTGCAGAAGATGGCACCTGATCTCTTAGAACTGGTGTTACTGACCTTTGTTGGCAACCATGTGGATGCTGTAAATTGAACCTGAGACGTCTGCAAGAGCAGCCAGTACTCTTAATCTCTGAGCCATCTCTCCAGTACCCTCTCCCCAAAGCAAAGTTTCAATATATAAATACAACTAAATAATTATCTTCTTAGCAACAGGCTATATCGGTTGCCAGGGAACATACTTTAATAAAAAACATAAATAAATAAACCATGTATTTCAAGAAGCAACACAAAAACTACTCAATAGAAACCAGGACACTGGAGAACTATGCCCTAGATACCAACTAAAGGAGGTGTCTCTAGGGAGTATTACTGGATATTAAGCCCACTCCCCTGAGCGTGTGAGTTGAGTGCTTAACTACTGAGCTACACCTCTAGTTCAGAGTGGAGGAATAATTCCACAACTTAGTTCCACTTGAATACTGCAAATACTTCAAGAATAATGGTAGATTTCTCAAACTCTAAAAAGCCAGGAAATCATGCTGCTTACTTTCATTTCTCTTGCTCTGATAAAACAATGACCAAACTCAAATTGGGAAAGTAGGGGTTTATTTCAGCTTATAGTACAGTCCTTTATTGAGAGAAGCTAGGACAGAAGCTTAAGCAGGAACCTGGGGGCAGGAGCTGAACACACACCACAGAGAATACTCCTTACTGCCTTTCTTCCCTGCCTTGCTCAGTAGCTTTTTGTTTTTAAAAAATAAATTTTATTTATTATTTGTATTTTATGTGTATGAGTGCATTGTCTGCATGCATGTAAGTACAACTGTGTGGTCAGTGCCCACTGAGATCAGAAGAAGCCCTCAGATCCCCTGGAACTGGAGTTAGGATGGTTGTAATCCACCATGTGGGTGCTGGGAATCGAACTGAGTCATTTGCAAGAGCAGTTAGTGCTCTTAACCACTGAGCCAATTCTCCAACCCCAACAGGAACTTTTCTTATGGAGCCTACCTGCCCAGGGATGGTACTGCCAACAGCGGCTGGGCCTCCTTGCATCAATTAGCAATTAAGAAAGTGCCTCACAGACAGGGCCAGAAGCCAATCCATGGAGGAAATTTTCCATTTGAACTTTCCTCTTCCATGTGTCTCGAGTTTATGTCAAGTTGTTAATAATGGCACAACATGGAATATGGTATTTCAAGCTTGAGAAGACAATAACTGTCTAGCAAGTGTGTGTGTGGTACACAAAACCACAACTCTCACCTCACAGGGGACAAAAGATAGTTTATTCTAGAGTCAAATATGAGTGAACATGGCCTGGTAACACAGATTACATCACCCACCCAAATTCCATGTTCTAACATAGAAACAGTTTCATGTAGTTTTTATAGTAAGAAAACAAAACGTCGTAGATTAAAGTGCCTTTTAAAAACATTGGTGAAAACGTTAAGCAGGGGGTTATAACAAAGGAAAGAAATCTCAACTACAGGCCTCAGATGCACTTTGATGACATTTAGCCTTTTATTTAGTGGAAGCTAGGATTTTGTTATTACATTCCAAAAGGATTTTAGGTTAGTCACAAGATGTTGACTAAAACACAGATGGTGCAATAAATGACTAGGGATTTAAAGATAACTCAAGATAAATTTGAATTAGGCTCTGGACCTGCATCATTCCAAACTCTCCACAATTATTAAAGTTTTAATCAGTTGATCAGACTTGCGGAAGGTTCAGTTTGAAGGTGCAGAGTTTTCATTTGAACTTTTGTTCACACTATATCATTATATCCGCAAAGTTACTCTTTATAATTGAGAAACTGGTCATGGTAACACAAACCAAAGGAATCTATGACAAGTAAACCAGCACTACGGAAAATACTTGAAGGTATTCTATACACAGAAGGGAGAGAAAAACACCACAAGGCCATGTGGGTATGCTGTTTTTAAAATCAGTCCTCTGTTCTGACTCTTGCTGGACCAGTTGGAGCAGAGATGAATTGACCCAGCTTACTTCTACCCAAAGTACAGGTGTGTGACCAAAATAAATGGTGATTATTTCAACTACTGCATAACGTTTTGAGGTGTGTTTCAGGTAGTGCCAATGACTACAATAGGCTTTGAGTCACAAAAAAGGGCCTGAAAATTGTGGCATGCTTCTTAAGAATAGAGGCATCTGATCTCAGAATACTATTAGAAAGATGCAAAGAAAGTTGAAGGGAGTAAGTAAAGATTTAGAGAAAAGCGAATGGTGATCAAAGAGAAGAGGCCTCCTATCACCTATGAGCATAATCCTTGCCAACATTGTTATTTGAAAAACTGAAAAATCAAAAAGATGACCATGAACCTGGTGATTTAACTAGGGAGATTAAGGGTAGAATACTCAAAGTGCCATCTGGCACCTTCGCATTGTCCAAGATAAAAGGAGAAACACGACATAAAGAAGTGTTTAAACTGTAAAAGGCTCCAACATATTGGGCTGTAAAATGAAAGTGTTGTTGCTTTTCCTTCTGTCCTCAAACCAACATACAGTCCAATTCACAAGATGAAAACCCTCGAATTTCAGCATCCAAGATTTGGCATTAGAAATTTGAAATAAGTAATTCATAAAACATTTCAGATGGATGGAAGTCCTAAATAAGTATTCAGGGAATGCTTTTCAGTTCATCTTCATGAAATAATCGGACTTCTAAGAATCCAAACGCATTTCCCATATTAACCTTATACATAGAGGGAGGGCAGAGAGATACTTAGAGTTGTTAGTACTGTTGGATGGTATGCAATATATAAATATAGGTTATATATATATGATATTATGAATTAATAATATAGTGTACTTGTCTAATTGTTGTTTTAGGATGTCTTTTCAACAGATATTTTGCACAAAATCAACTAGAACACTGTGATGTATTCATACCCTGCAATATCGTATGGCAAAGAAAATGAAAATTGCTCTAGACAAAAATGAAGGGAAGCATATCTGAATCTTGAGTCAAAGTACAGCAAAAACATGTATATTAATCATAATTCAATTTGTAAGATTTTAGAAATTGTGTATGTATGAGTGCATTGCTCTCAATGAGTGTTAAATGTGCCGGTGTCATACAATGCCCACGGAGGCCAGGAGAGGGCATTAGATGTTTGAAACTGGAGTTAACCACCATGTGAGGGCTGATAATTGAACCTGGGTCCTCTGCAAGAGTCAGTGTTCTTAAACTGCTGAGCCATCTCTCTGGCCCCTCAATTTTTAAAGTTTAAAAATAAACAAGATCTTTTCTTAATAAACTTAATTCATAGTAGTGGTTTAAATTGCAGTGGTAAAAATAGGGGGTACAAGTAAATTTTTGTTACATTTCAATGTTTTTCTGTTATTTATCAGAGTATTATTTATATAATCTGTTTATAAAGTTGTATCAACCTCTATAGTAATGATCTTCATCCTTTCTGTACCCATCTCATTTTATCTGACAGAATTCTGTCTTGAAAGGAAAGACAGATATAATTTAAAGTGCTCTGTGATCTTAGCCTTGGGTGGATAACCATAAAAGTATCATTTTAAATTGCATTATAGTAATATAAGGATACTCAGGGTACATGTTTTACTCTGGAGGAGAATCACTAAAATAATAGAAGAATGTGTCATTAACAAGCAAATAGAGAAAACTGAATAAATACAGTATTAACCCAAATGATGGCAAAACAAAAAAGAAAATAACAGCTGTAACAAAGAAAACAGGGCCATATGTATGTGTGTGGATATGTGTAATTTCATCACCCTAGGTGACCTGAATTAAATCATATTAAAATTACACATATCAAAATTCAAGATAGCTTCTCTAACATCCCTTGCTTAAGTTTGTGGCATGTGTTTTAACCAGAATTAGCAGGATAAGCACTGTGGAGTGGCACAAGTACAATCTATTCACTGAAACAAGGAGAAGCCAAGGATCCGTCTGACTTCTGGGATCCTCAACTTCTCTGACTCTACCGATGATTTAAATCAGTTGCTTCCTCACTTTACACCTTCACTTTCGTCATATGTAAAATGGAGATAATAGTACTAATAGTAAAATGAATATAATAAAACAGTATAAAAATTTGAGATCAAAGCAAGTTCTTTAAAAACTTCCCAGCACCATAGGACCATCTAATTTTGGTCACCATTTTTTTTCCCTGTAAAATGGCTTTAATCTTCACCAAATATAGAGAAAGTCTCAATTTCTGGTTTCATTATTTTGATTCATCCGTCACTGTTGCAATTCACTTAAGGAAATGTTCTTTCTCTTTGTTTTCAATAAGTGTAGAGTTTGTGGCACTACTTCTAGCGATTCCTTCATGTTTGTACTAGAAAAATAGCATGGATGTGATAATGTTTCTTTTCCCTCAGTACTTTGAAGACAATGACTAGGAGGTCAGACATCAATCTAAATTTGTTTTAAAGAGCTGACCCAGCTGTTAGAGAGTCAAGCTTTACAACCACAAAGATAAATACATATTTATTGGAACTGGAGAGATGACCGCATGGTTAAGAAGCCTGGTTGCTCATGCAGAGGACTTGGGTTCAATTCCCTGCACCCACATAACGGCTAAGAACGGTAATTCCAGTTCCAGGGGTTCTGATGTTGTCTTCTTATCTCTGAAGGCACCACACACAGGTGTACTTACATGCAGGTAGAGCACTCATACACATTATATAAAAGTTAATAATTTAAAAAATATGTGTTGTCAAATGTTCTGATTTTGTCCTTGAAATTCAATAATTTCACTTGATATTGTACAGTCAATATTAGAACACAGTGAATTTGACTTTGGTAAATTTCTTTTTTTTTTTTTTTTTTTTTTTGGACAAGGTTTCCCTTTAGGAACACGCTTGAACTCAATTTTTAGAACACATTTTTTTTTTTTTTTTTTTTTTTTTGAGACAAGGTCTCCCTGTAGGAACAAGCTGGAACTCACTATGTAGACCAGGCTGGGCTTGAACTTACAAAGATATGGCTGCCCCTGCCTCCCGAGTGCTGGGATTAAAGGCTTGCACCACCATGCCTGCTCTGAACGTTTTTTTGGTTTTGTTTTGTTTTGTTTTTTTGATAGGGTCTGTTTTAATGTAATTAGTACTACATCTCCTATTCACATACAAAGGGTAGCATTGAGTTTCAGATCCCCACTATAACATTAGGCTTGTAGTTTTATTGTTGTTGTTGGGGAAAACCAGCCCTCTTCAGTGTACTATGCTGGTAGCTCCAATTATTTCTGTTCAGATGGTGGTGTGGCAGTGTTTGTTCCCCTATTTACTCAAAGATGTGAGTGCTAAGTTCCCATGACAGTGTGATTTTAACAATGTTGGCCTCTAGAATATGGTGCAGTTTGAGGAACTATAATTTCTCCTATGTTTTACTTATAAACTTTATTGAAATTAATTAAGCATTCTTCCTTCCTTAGCTAGCAGTTTGTGGCTGTAATGTCATCACTTTATATCTCAATCCTTAGTTTGTAGAATGAAACTTTTGCTCATCTTATAATTTTCTGTCATTTGTTTACTATATTTTAATATTTTTGTGCATTTCATTACGGTTTTGGAAGAGAGAATTCTGTGATGATATTTTAAACTGCAATTGTTTCAGTTCTTGTGTACAGTTTGTCCAAGAACACAATTGTGAATAAATATATTTTTAAAATATTTAACCAATAGAATAGAAACATTTGAAAATAAAAAGAAGTCTGCTAATCAAAAAGAAATATAATTATTTTCAAGAACTGAAAAATACAGGAAGACTTTTTAGTACATTTACTGAATTTTTGAGAATTTTATTTTGTCTTTTTTTTGTGAACTATAGCTTGATCATATTCAGATTCAGCCCTATTTTATGTTCCTCACTTACTAACCCCCATCTGATTCATGTCTTCTATTGCTTTTAAAGCCTATTGAGTCTAATTTTTGTCCACAAATGCCCTTCAGTGTGGGTCCATCCCATGCAGTCTGATCAAACTACCCAGCATCACATCGTTAGAGAAAACTGACTGTCTTCTCCCAGCAGCTATCAGGTACCAATAGTTCCTCAGTCAATGTTGGGAGTTCTTACTTACCTCCCACCCTCTGCAGCGATTTTGCCTGGCTTGAGCTTGTGGATGTCTTTTGCATGCTGCTGCCATATTGCTGTTATTTCATATGAGGAATTTCTCAGCTGACTGGAAAACACTGTTTTCTTGTAGTTACCCACCACCTCTGGCTATTATAACCTTTCTGACCTCTCTTCCAAAATGAACCTGAAGCCTTGAGTGACAGAAGTTTGATATAGGCATCCTATTAAGGGATATGCACACTGAAACAGTCTTATTCTTTGCATGTTGAACAGTTGTGGGTCTCTGTGTTATTGCCATCTGCTCCAAGAAGGAGTTTCTCTGGTGAGAGTTGAGAGATGCATTAATTTATAGCTATCATAATTAGTCTTGAAGAGTGAGTTGAATCCTATGTGCATTTAGTAGAATAATAGCAATGAGTTTTTCCTCTATGGCCTGTGACATGTCTAGGCATCATAGGTTTCTAGACCTGCTATCATTGCCACTTATGGGCTCCATCTTGTGAAGCAGACCTTAAATCCAGTTTTAAAGTGACTGGTTACTACCATATTATTCATAACTACTGCACCAGAGGGCATATTTTACTATATTTCAGGGGTTCATAGATGGGCAAGGCTGATGATGATTTCTTCTGGTAGCCTACATAGCACCTTCCAAAAGTGTAAAAGCTAGACAATATAGAAGCTTTGAAGTTAGTACCAGTTTGATTACTTCTTGTTGTTCTATGACACAGGGATGTAGTGGCTTCAGCAACAGTCTTACTCACTGGTTCTGATAAGTAATCAAGAATAAGAGAAATAGCTAGTGTTGTTTAAGGGTCAACAGCTTCAAAAAAGAAAGTCCATTCCTGGCATTGGCCTTCTTATTTGCTAACCTAGTATATCTGTTCAGGCATTGTCCCTCTGATATAAGCTAACTCCCTTTATACTTTTTATATTGTATATACATGTACTATAAGAAACTTCTATAGTGGTGTCTTTCCACATATAGTTTCTAAAGGCCATTAGTGTAATTTATCCTCCCATATTCCCTCCTCTATCATGTCTTCTGATTTACCACCACATTTAACCCTTCCAACTGCATTATTCTCCTTTCCCTATTTATATGACTGCATTATATCTCCTCTCCCATGAAGCCTCCACCCCAAGGTCATTTACTAGTTTACCAGCCTCTGTGTATTTTTCAACTGAAATACATATTTCTAAAGAATCAGAGCTAACACCCACATATGAGAAAGAACATATAACACTTGTCTTTCTGAGTCTTGGTTACTTCATTTAGGAGGATGATTTCTAGTTCCATCCATTTACCTGGGAATTTCATTATTTCACTTTTCTTAAGAACCGAATAACCATATATGCAAATATTCCATATTTGCATTATCCATTCATCAGTTGATGGACATCATGGTTGTTTCCATTTCCTGGATATTATGACTAGAAAAGCAATGAATACAGATAAACAAGTATCTATAGTAGGACATAGATTACTTTGGGTATATGCCAAGAGGAGTATGGTTGGATCATGTGGTAAATATATTTCTAGCTTTTTGAATAAACAGCACACTGGTTTTCATAGTGGCTGCCTCAGTTTGCACTCCAATAAGCAGTGAATAAGAGTTCTTTCCCCACAACATTGCCATTTTTTTTTTTTTTTGATCTTAGTCATGTCATTTTGACTGGGGTAAATTCAAATATCAACATAATTTTAATTTTAAATTCCCTGGGAAGTTAAGACAATGAACATTTTAAAAATATTTCTCAGGGCTGGAGAGATGGCTCAGTGGTTAAGAACACTGACTGTTCTTGCAGAAGACCCAGGTTTGAATTCCAGCACCCACATGGCAGCTAATCTGATAGCCTCTTATGTCTTCCGCAGACATTGCATGACACAGGTGCATTTGCCTACATACAGGCAGTACATGCAAACACATAAAATAAAAATAATAAATAAAATATTTTAAAAATATTTCTCAGCGATTTGTGTTTCCTCTTTGATAATTTCCTATTCATTTCCTTGCCTCAATTTTTAGTTGGATTTTTGCTTTTATGTTTCGATTTACTTAGTTTTTTGTATATTCTAGATACTAATCCTCTGTTGGTTATATAGCTGGTAATATTTTCCCCATTCTATAAGTTGCCTTTTCACTTGAATGATGGTGTCCTTTGAAGTACAGAAGTTATTTAGTTTCATGAAGTCCCATTTGTCAATTGTTAATCTTAATGCATGTTCTATTGGGGTCCTGTTCAGAAAGTCCTTCCTGTGTCTATGATTTCCAGTGTGTTCCCTACTTTGTCCTCTATCAGATTCAGAGTATCAGGTCTTATGTTGAGATCCTCGATACATTTGGGACTGAGTATTTGGTAAGGTGAGAGGTAGAGATCTAATTTCATTCTTCTGTAGGTAGCAATGTGGTTTGACCAGCATGATTTGTTGAACATGCTATCTTCTTTCCAACATGTATTTTTAGCTCCTTTGTACAACAAAGTAAGGTTGCGGTAGCAACATGTGCTTATGTCCAGTTCTCCAGTTCTATTCCGTTGATCAGTGTTTCTGTTTTATGCCAGTACTATGTGCTTATATTATTCCTTTAGCCCTATAGTGTAATTTGAAGTCAGAAATGGTGATGCCTCCACAGTTCTTTTATTCAGAATTATTTCAGCTATCTTGGACTTTTTGTGTTACTATATGAAATTTGAGATTCTTTTTTTCAATTTCTATAAAAAAAGTGTTTTGGAAGTGTAATGGGAACTGCTTTGAATCTTAGATTGCTTTTGGTAGGATAGTCATTTTTACACATTCATTTTACTGATCCAAGAACATAGGAGAGTCTTCCATCTTCTGGTATCTCCTTTGGTTTATTTCTTTAGTACTTTAGAATTTTATTACACAAGTCATTAATTTCCTTGGTTATATTTATTCCGAGGCATTTTATGGTATTTGAGACTATCATGAATAGTATTGTTTCCCTGTGTCTTTCTCAGTATGTTTGTCGGTGGTGTATACAAAGGCTAGTAATTTTTGTGCATTAATTTTGTATCCTGACATATTATTAAATGAGTTCATCATCTCTAGAAGTTTTCTGGCGGAACTTATAGGGTCTTTTTTGTACAGGATCATATCATCTGAGCATGAGGTTGCTTTGAATTCTTCCTTTACAGTTTGTATCCCCTTTATCTCTTTCATAATCTTATTGCTCTAGCAAAATCTTTAAGACTATATTGAACAGGAATGAAGAAAGTGACATCCTTTACTTTTTAATTTAATGGAATTGAAGGTAAGAAGTATTCGTACATTGTAAAGCAATATGTAATCATTAGATTGTTGATTAATAATCATAATTATGTATGCATATATATATGTATGCAAGGAGACCGAATGTCAACCTCAGGTATCACAAATTAGGCGCCATTCAGCTTGCTCACTGGGATCTGAGGCTCTCAAATTTTAGAAAGGCTGACTGGCCAGCAAACCCCAGGGATCGTCTTGTCTCTGACCCCCTCTGGAATGTGCCACTGTTTGTTACGTGGGTGCTGGAAGTTGAACACAGGTTTTCCCACTTTTGTGGTGAATGTTTTATTGCTGAATTTTCCCTTCAGTCCCAGAAAATCTTATAGCTTTGGTAACTGCATATAAAGCACTATTTAAAGGCTAGTGTTTATATGCAATATATGAACTTGATGATTTCCTAAAATGACGTTAGTAACCTCAATGAAATACATAAGCATTTTTCAGTATTGCCAGAAAATAGAGTTAAAATGTTAAATGACCAATTATTTTCTCATAATTTTTATTGAGCTTTTGTACATTTCATGCAACAGTTCTTAATCAAATTTAGACTCCTCCTCCATCCATGCTCCCCAACCCTCTACCAGACTGCATGTATTCTGCCATACATGTTAAGTCTTATCCAGTCAAGCATTTGGTCCCAGATATCCTTCAGTGCAGATTCATCACTGGAGTCTAGTCAGTTCATCTAGAGACTGTAAGTAAGGCATACTCTTCCCTCTCCCTGTAGTAATCAGTCTCTGATTGTTCTCAGTCTAGAACCAGCCCACTTTCCATTTCTCTCTCTCTACTCAGGGCCCTTGGCTGATTGAGTTGGCATGGATTCTGTACTCAGTGCCACCATTACCACAATCTCACATGTGCACGCTTCCAGTGACCTTAAAGCCTCTGCTTCCAAGTGTTCAAGAAACAGTCCTGGCTCTTACATTGTTTTCACTCCTCTTGTGCAATGGTTGGTCCCTGAGGTGTGGGTGGGTGAGGTTAAATATAGGAGTCCTATCCTGGGACACCCACTGTGAAGTCTCTTATTCTTTAAAACTCGGCCAGTTGTGGCCTTCTGTATGCATCAGACTCTGTTGTATAAGGGAGCTTCACTGGTTAGAGATAAGGGATGTATTAGTTTTCTCTATACCCCTTGTTTTCCTACATTCCTTGAGCCTTAGGTGTAGAGTTTCAACTGTAGATATGTTACCTAGGACTGGGTATCTCTCTGACATGTCTTCTCTGTGGCTGATCAGTTGTGGAATTTGGCAGTTGCCTCCAATTGTTGCAAAAAGAAACTTCTTTGATAAGTGATGTACAGTATGCATGTCTGTTAATATAAGGTCCCATACTTAGCATATGGTAAGAAATTTCATTTGTCTAGAGATATGACAGAGATAAGGTTTTCTCTAGAATCTATGTCCTTTCCAGCCATGTGTATTTGGCTGTGTTTATAGTGCTACCCATGAGTTCACTGACATTGAGAAATTTTTAACTCCAGTTAGATA
>NW_008349975.1:5965554-5974045 GCF_000622305.1 Nannospalax galili | reverse complement strand
CCCCCCCCCCCCCCCCCAGATAACAGTGTCTGTCACTACTGCATTAATGGAGATAGTGTGCTGTGCCAGTGGTCATGGTCATTAGACTTTAGGACTGGGTTGGAAAATTGATTGTTTTTTCTCCCTTGGCACTTTGAATATTATTATCTAGCATTATGAGAGCTAAATTTGAAGTAGATGAAATTATACAGTGTTATACTAAGTGAAGTAACACAGACGCAGAAAAGCAAGCAACCTATGTTCTCACTCGTTTGCAGATTGTAGCACCAGTCCCTTATATGTGAGTATATATACTGATGTACCACCAGGAATCAGGAAAATGGAAATACGTGGAGGTAAAGGAAAAGAGGGAACCTGAAAGAGGGGGATCGTAGGAAACAGATTTTACCAGGGGGAGGTGGGGAAAGTAGGAATGTTCGGCTGGTAGGGGATAAGGGAGGGACATGCAGGTGACCATAGTATGGGGGTGGGGGACTCAGGAGATGAGTGGAGTCAGAGATGAGTATTATTGGGGGAGAGTGGGGATAATGGGGGCACTGGTACTGGGGATGGAAGAGGGAGGTCAGGTGGGAGAAAATGAGTAGAGATGAATGAATCTTTGTGACCTAGTAAATCCAGAGGGAAAAGTGATGCTCCTGAAACCACCTAAGATATGCACGTACAGTGTCTAATCATTAGTGCATATGTATATGTGGGAGGTGTCTGGCAAGGAACACAGTGTCAGACAGAAGAGACCTCCCTGTGTGTGGTTCGTGAGAGTGGTCCAAGAAACTCCCAAAATAACACAGGCTATTGCCAAAGCTCTTGATTATCTCCCAAAAACTAGAAGATAAGACCCTACTTCTGTAAGCAGGACATACTTTGGATACAGGACTTGGAGCAATGGAACAGGAATTGAACTGGAAGATTTCTAAATGACCAATTCTATACAAACATTTTATTATTTTTAAATTTTATTTTATTTTATACTTATGAGTGTTTTGCTTCCATGTATGTAAATGTACCTATGCAAATAATGCCTGCTCAAGCCAGAAGAGGGAGTCAGATATCATGGAAATGAACTTATGGATGGGTGTTGCCCACCATCTGGGTTCTGGAAATGAAACCCAGGTCCTCTATCAGCCAGTGCCAATGTCCGGTCTCTCCAGGCCCACATCAACATTTTTGAAACAACGATTGTGTTAAGAATAGAAACAAGAAATCATGTTAGTCTTATTCATATGTTCAACATTGATCTTAATAGGTTTTCCATATATATTTGGATTGTAATTTTGAAAATCGTAATGTATTCTCTCTGTATTATAGTTAGTGATCTTATTCTGATTGTCAAATATGAAAATAATTAAATGAGTCAGCTCACTATTCAGTCATTTCTTTATTGTTGTGAAGCAGTGACTGACTACTTGACAAGAATAAACATGTCATTTACAAAGGTCTCAGGATCTCTATAAAGATGTTACTGTACGTCTGAAAGTGACCATAGAAAGTGTTATGTACTCTTTTGATGTATAGAGAAGAAAATAGTCTCATAGATGTTGAAGATTCAAGCTTTTTTCCCTCTCATCCACAGCCAGTAACAAAACTTTTTCCATAAAGAAGAGAAAATGTATATATATTCTCATTTTAAAATTAATTGCTTCTATTTCTTCAGTTATTGCAGAATAACATCAGAATGTACTGAGCAAATGTGATTCCTTTCCAAAATTAAAATATAATTTCAATTTTTCTGACATTGTAAAGTTAGTTATATAATTCCTGACAAAATTAGTGTTTGCAAAAAGTGTCAAAGAAAGACACAGAAGTTTTTATCTTAAAATACTATACCAATTCCCTTGTCTCATGGACAGAACAATTCTAATGTGAAATCATCTGTATACTGGCACAGGCTTCCATAATAGGATGGACCTTCAGTTACCCACAGTGGCAGCAACATTTCTTTCCCTTTTCAGCTCACTTCACTCTACTCCCAGTGATTCCTAGCATCACCTTGCAAGTAAACTACATGCATGTAGTATCTGTTCGCAGTTGTGCTTTAGAGCAAGCCAACATCAAGAATATGAATATGAATATGTTTGGATAATTGTGAATGAAATTTATGATTTCAAAAATTATCAGAGATGGATTCAGAGGCCCTTGTGGAAGTGTGACTGGGTAAGGTAAACTTTTGCTAGTAGACTAAATACAGAATGGAAGAGGAAGTGTCTCCTATATATTGTGTCTGATTCTTGGAGCTATTTGGATAATCCTTTAACTATGGACCAAAGGGTACAATAATTTGTAGTCAAGACATGGGAAGTTGGTGAAACCAAAGGAAAATCAGGCCTTTGAAAAAGGATGTAGGACTCATTGATGTTCGGTACTCTGTTTTAGCTACGGGAGTCTGAAATTAAGAAGATCACATGAGAAAATTGTAAAACTTCTCCAAATCTTTAAAGTTAATAATTCAATGAATTATAAGACTTCTGTCTATTTAAATTTCAGGAAATCTCTGGTCAGAATTTTAAGAGTAAATTACATGTTAATATAAATTTTAGCTTTTATTTTTTAACATAGGATTAATTTTATTGTAATGTTAAATCAGGAGATAAAGTATAATGAAATTAAAACAGTAATGAAAATCAAAATGCAAAATATATAAAGATAAGTATTGCCTTCAGTGTTAAGGGAAAAAAATGATGGTAATAAGAATGAAGTGCCAAACATTGATTCAGGAGATGTAAAGATATTTGGAAAATACCTAAAATTCTGAATACTGAAAATATATGAATATGTTTGAGTTAATTATGAAAGACCAATGAAATCCTTAATGAATTCTGAGTAATTTAGAAAACTTACAGATGGATTACTACAAAAGAAAACACATTTATTTAACTGTCTTTTGGGTGTTATTTTCTTGTGAATGGCTGCTGTGTGGCCTGAGCCAAAACTTGATCTCTCTCTTAAAGTTGTGCTTTTCGTGGGAAAATGTTTAATTTATTTTCAAATCAACTCCCTTCAGGATAGCTGTTTATCTCCTATTTTCTTTCCCCTAAAGATAACTCAACTTGGGTTGTTATTTTTGCTAAATTACACATCTCCTTAGGCATTGCTTGTTTATTTCTAAATGGTCTTTCTCTAGGGTGATATACGGAACATTTGCTTTCTCTATAATAAAGAGAAACTATGTTTTATTAATGAACACTGCATGTTAGCACAGAGCAACTACACATGCAAAATAATTGATTCCCGTAATTTTAACAAAGAAGTTATTTTGTGATTTAATTTGTATCTACAGCCCTCAGTTGTTAATGTCTGTTATGTCATTCTTTACCAAAACACACCAAAAGTCAATCTTATGCTTTCAGGCGTTTCAAAATTGTGTTCCTACAACAGTAAGCAGTACTCTGAATACATAATACATTGGATATAAAGACGTTTTTAAGATTATTTCCAAAATGTTTCCTCTTTCATTTATTTGTGTGTATTTGTATGAATATCATATATATGAGTGTGGTGTATGCACAGGAATGTGGTGTGTGTGTGTGTGTGTGTGTGTGTGTGTGTAAGAGGCACTCTGGTGTCCTGCTCTATCACACTCTGTCTTATTCCTTTTATTGTTTTTTGCTTTTTCAACTTTATATTTTATTAAATCAAATACGGATCAAATACTGCCATAATTCAACATCCAAATAGAGAGGCACAGTAAATACAAAATACACACTGAATACAGAAAACATCACAAATTATAGTTAACACATCTCAACAATTTTATGCCTAGCCAATAATGTGATTATGCATTGAAATAATTGTAAATACTAGTCTAAATAAAATGTATGACTATAATTAATGTCACCTGCTGTGCATGGTGGCACATGCACATGCCTCTAATCCTATCACTAGGGTAACCTAGCACTCAGGAGAGAAACGCAGTAGATCTTTGTGAGATTGAAGCCAGCCTGCTCTACATAGCAAGTTCCAGGCTAGCCGGGGCTACAGAGAGTCCCTTGTCTCAATCAATCACCCAATCAATAAAATTAATGTTCCTCTTCCTTTTTTAAAAAAAATATTTAATAACAACATGATTAGAAGAAGGATTTCATTACAGCTTTATCATATTCAGTAACACATTCCAGAGAAAGGACACATCTCTGTACAGTTGTAGGTTCACTGTTGAATTAATACAGTTATACAATACTGAACTCAGTAAAACCCTAAAAGACATAAAATTGAATGAGTTTTTATTCTTTAAAGAAGATCTCCATTTCATTATAAATATGCTGTTTCCTACATTTTTAATGCTACTAAAACTTAGGTGTTTGCACATGTGTCTTTAATCTCTATGTTTCGGATTATTACTAGTCACAGTCCATTACACTCAGATCCTTAGTACCTGAGTATGGATGTAAAGTCATCAGGTAGATTTCACTGGTAATGTTTATCACCTCTACCATTTAACATGAAGTAAATATTTATGCTTCCTCCTCAAATATGTCTTTTTTAAAATTTATTGATTTTGGGGGGTGTCTATCATACAGAACATCCCACACAATCTTATTCATCTATATACACACTTCCTAAATGGCACCCTCCCACAGACTCCCTCCTCCCACACCCTGGAGCCCAAATACTCTGTCATCCCTGTTACTGTCCACTGTGTTGTCAGCACTCCCAGCCATTCACCAGTGCTTGTCCGTCTGCTGAATCTAGTGAGCCTATCTAGAGAGCCTTGTTTTAGGAAGATCAGCTCTTCCACATCTACCAGCAATCAGTTGTCAATATTCCTTTAGATAAGATTGGGATCTGCTGTTCATTTTCCCAGTTCTATGCTGGGTTACTGTCTGGGAGTCTTTTGGGCCACCCTGGCCAATATCTCAAAGAAAGGTATCTCCTGTCTGGCATTGTTTCTTGTTATGTAGCCTTTAGCTATACATATAGACTCTTAAAAATTATATTGACCCAATTAATCTTTGGTTATACTTTCTTTATGGGTATTTAAGACCCTACAATTGGCCCAGATAAACCAATTTATTTTTACTCTTAAGGTCATTTGAGGATCTGTTCCTCAGGTGTAACATGGGCTTAGGAGGAGTCCCTGGCTCCTTTTTTTTTTTTTAACCAGTTCCTTTAAAAGAGTATCTCCCACTTAATGTATAGCTGGTCTGACAGTCAACAAGTCCCAGGTATATTCATATCTCCCCACCTCCTTCATTTCAAAACTGCAGAAGTTACAGGCATGCACAAAAAGACCAAAAAAAAAAATATGTTTTAAATCTTTTGTTATTTGAGCACAGGGTCTCTTTATAGCCCCAGGTGGCCTGTAACTTTCTATGTAGACAAAGATGCATACCCACCATTTTACTGGGGTGCTAGGATCAGAAATTATTTCCTTATGCTTCTTCAGTAAGCTCTGTTATGCATTGAGCACCTCTCTAGATCCACAAAACAATATTTATTGGTATACAGGAATGACAATTAAAATCTTAACATTCAAACCATCACTTCTAAATATGCCTGAATAATTTTTACAGACTATGTCAATTCATATGAATCATTCCAATTACACTCTCAAGTAAAAGATATAAACATAGCATACATTTGAGTAAGTAGGTAACTTGGTCTAAACTTTTTGAACTTATTTCCTCTTATATGCAGAATAGAATTGAATAGTATAGACTGTGCCATCCATCAAATTCCACATACTAGAATTTTGATATTTTTTTAAGATTTATTTTTATTTATGCGTATGTGTGGGATGTGTGTGTGTGTGTGTGAGAGAGAGAGGGGGGGAGGGGGAGGGGGAGAGAGAGAGATGTATGTGTGAGAGACTGAAGAGGCCAGAAAAGGGTATCAGATTCCCTGGAGTCAGAGTTAGAAGCAACATGAGCTGCCCAACATGAGTGGTGGAATCTGAACTCAGGTTCCCTGGAAGAGCAAGTGTTCTTAACCTCTGAGCCATCCTCCAGCCCCACAGAAGGTTGATTTTAAAGTACCTTAGGCATATGTCTATGTTTAACAGATTCCTCTTTACCCCAAATTATGATTCATTTGGACAATTTCCTGGATTCTTCTGTCAGACAAGCCAATATGTAGTTAACATTTCAAGTTATGAGCAAGATGTTTCATATCAAATTGTGGTCTAGTATTATGTTTTAATATTTCATTTATGAGTTATCATTACCAGTTTTTATACAACTCTCCCTTGTTTAAAAACTTCTCAGAATTTTCAGTCATTCTTTCCTATCAATTTATACTAATTCTATAGTCTTCTATAAATATCTCAACAACATGGGTAAATTTTATGAGCTGAGGAAAACATTCACATCTGGAGGACTGAGAGCAACTGGGAAGCAGACACACAAAAGGCCTTTGACCTGCTGAAGGTGGGCTCACTCCTCCAAACCATTCTGTCTTGATTTCTGAGCATGTGATGGAAGGGGCATCCTGAAACTCTCTGAAATGCCTTATAGATATTTCTCCTGTTGTCTAAATAACCTTTTTATTACATTTTTAAAATTAATTTTTATTGATTTTTTTCCAAATTTCATGCAATATATCTTGATAATATTTAGATTTCTTCCCATATCTGCACCCTCTATACCCCCCCAATAAGTTTTCATGCATTCCGTCATGTATGTTTCCTTTGACATTGTTAAAAAATATTTTAATAACTACATGATTAGAAGAAGCATTTCATTACAGCTTTAACATATTCAGTAACATACTCCAGAGCAAGAGTACATCTCTTTCACAAGTGGCTGTAAGCTTCTAGGTTCACAGTTGAATTAATACAGTTATACAATGTGGGAAGCGAGCACAGCCGAGCCAGCCAAAGATGGAGCCCTGGCTGGCTGCCAAACCTTGTGCTGTTTACTTCAACTCTTGGCTGATTGCCAAGGCTCGTGAATCCCGCTTGTTTACCCCAACTCTAAAGGTTTTTGCTACTAACACTGAGATGTTGGTGCATGCATCTCTAATCTGTATGTATCTGATTATTACTAGTCATAATCGGTTGCACTTGGATCCTTGGTGCCTGTGTATGTCTATAAAGTCATTGGGTAGATTTCAATGGTAATGTTTATCCCCTCTAATAATCAACATGACGTAAATTTCCATGCTTCCTCCTCAAATATAATACATTTTTTGAATTTGTTGATTTGTGTGTGTGTGTATATCACACAAAACATCCCTAACCATCTTATTCAACTATATACCCACTTCACAGATGGCACCCACCCATAGCCTCCCTACCCGCACTAAAGCCCTTATACTGTAATATCCCTGATACTGTCTGCTGTGTTGTCAGCACCCCCAGCCATTCCCCGCTACTTGTCCATCTGGTGATTCTAGTCAGCCTATATAGAGGTCTAGCTGTTCCTCATCTAGCAGCAATCTGTTGTCAATATTCCTTTGGATAAGATTGGGGTCTGTTATCCATTTTCCCAGTTCTATGCTGGGTTAGTATCTGGGAGTCCCTTTAATCACCCAAGCCAACAACTCAAAAGAAGATATCTCCTATCTGGCATTATTGCTTGTTATGTAGGCTTTAGCTATACATATGGACTCTTAGAAATTATATTGGCCTCTTTAATCTTTGCTTATACTTTCCTTTTGGGTGTTTAAGGCCATACAGTTGGCCCAGATAAACCAATTTATTTCTACTCCTAAGGTCATTTGAGGATCTGTTCCTCAGGAGTCACACGGGCTTGGGAAGAGCCACTGGCTCCTTTCTTTTATGAGTTCTGCCTATGTAAAGATAAGTCAAATGTCCTGCTTGACTATGGCTGGCTTTGCTTGGAAGCATGGAGGAAATGATTCCTCTGTGTTGGTCCTCCTCTTTGTAGACTAGACACTGGTTCAAGTCCATCTGGTGGGGTCTCCTCGGCCTCCTTGATCAAGAGGACTGGTGACCCACCACAATTATAGGACATTTTCAGAGATGCTCATAGTCTTCTGGAACTAGTCAACTTAGGAGGGCAAGGAGCAAAAAACTGTCCTTTATATCCCTCTTACCAAATTATTATAGGCCTCAAAGTATGGCTGTTAAACATCCAAGAAGGTTAGTTCCACCAGTCTGGTACTTTTAATTACTGTATGTCATGTAGATAACTCTTAGGCAAAGACCAATTGTTCTCAGATAAACCTTACCTAGACATTTATTTCTTGATCTGGTTTGTATAATTTGCCAGTAGGGTGTAGGAGTAATATGGTTCCCTCTGGTTTTTAGAACTAGATAGACATTATTTATCTCTCACATTGTCTCACCCCTCCATCATGATTTCCCCAATTAGGATGTCCCCATATTCCCTCTTGCTCCCTTAATAATACCCTTCTCCTACGGTCCTACCTATCTTGAGATCCTTGTATCCATTTATCCCCTGTGTATCTGTATACCCTTCTCTCCCCCCTCCCTTAAACTAACCCAATATTTATCCATATCTCCCTTATTAAGGCCTGTTTCCTACTGTTCTTCTCTTTCAGGTTCTTTCTTTTCCTTTACCAACCTGGTTCTTTG
>NW_008349975.1:5948984-5965058 GCF_000622305.1 Nannospalax galili | reverse complement strand
ACTGGGGTAAGGTGAAACCTTAAGGTGGTTTTAATTTGCATTTCTCTAATTATTACCAATGTTGAACACTTTTTAAGACACTTCTTAGCCATCTTTACTTCTTCTTTTGAGAACTCTCTGTTCATCTCCTTAGCCCATCATTTAATTGGGTTACTTTTTGTCTTGATTTGGGGGGGGGGGGTTCGTTATATATTCTGGATATTAAACCTCTGTTGGATGTGTCACTGGTGAAGATTTTCTCCCATTCTGTGGGTTTTCTGTTCGCTTCCCTGTTTGCCTCCTTTGATGTACAGAAGCTTTTTAGTTTAATGAGGTCCCATTTGTTAATTCTTGCCCTGTTTCCTGAGCAACTGATGTGCGGTTTAGAAAATCCTTTTGTACACCTGTATCTTTTAGGTTTTTCCTATGTTTTCTTCTAACAGTTTCAGAGTTTCAGGCTTTACATACCTTTTATCCATACTGTCAAGCACCTTTCATCAGCACCAGCAAGCAAATGTTTCACCACACCCTTGATTTCCTCTCCTGAAAAAAATCTCTCAATCTTTGTTGCACAAGAAAGCTTGAACTTCTCCAGATTTTTCTATTTCTTTGAGTCATCTCTCTGCTGTCTCATTTACCTAGGAACACTTTAAAACAGCCGCTCCATAGATTGAATGATTTGTTATTTAAAGTTTCTTCCACCTGGTCCTCACGGGGGCGGGGGCGGGGGGGGGGGGATGGGTCACAGGTTCTACATTCCAGAAATTACTAGGCTATGGACACAACTTTATAAAAATATCAATCTAGCTTGTTATAACTACATTATACCTCAACTTGCTTTCAGACTTCATCAGAATCACTTTTACTGTTTATATCTCTATTGACATTGTATTCACAACTATTTATGTTATGTCTAGGAAATTCTAAAGTTTCTCCAATTTCCTCTTCTGGGTCTTCACTGGGATTACCCTCTTTATGATATTCATGGCTATGCAGGTTTTCTGGGTCTGCACTGGGGTGACCCTCTTTATGATATTCATGGCTATGCAGGTTTTCTTATTTATTCACTTGAAAACTCTTCTGGCCTCAACCCATTGCCATTTCCAAAGTTGCTCCTATACAACAAAATATTTTTTCTTTTTTTAACTTTTACAAAGACTTTATTGAGAATTTCATACATGCATCTAAGGTGTTTTGATCAAATCTATGCCCACTCCCTCCCCTCCAATACCTCCCATATCTCCCCATCACATTTTTCTTTTTCTCTTCTTTTTTTTTTTCTTCTTCCAGTTATTTATTTTTTATGGGGCTATTGGCTGCTCTAACCCTCTGAAAATCTTTTAAGGATTAGATATAAGCTCCAAAATACTTTTGACATTTTTGGCCTTTGTAACGGAGTATGTTGCTAAGATTCCCAAGGACATTTTGACTTTTAGCCAAGAAACTGGCTACTTTTCTTTGGGGTCCTTTTACCTTAACTGCCTAGCCAATTCCTACCTCCTACTCTTATCACACCATCCTCTGAAGAGATTACACAAATTGCCAATAAGGAATCAGGACCAAAGCAAACCACTCTGCTTCTTCCATGCTGAACAGGGACACAGGGTGAGGAAATTGGGATTACCTCTTCCTCTAAAAGACTCCCAATTTGCATAACTCTTATCTCTAAGGGGAAAAGGAAGTCCTTGAATTGTGAATAAGAGATGTGAAGGAGAAGTAAATGCAAGAGTAATTAGCATTACAAGTTCTAGACAGTGAACTAGAAAAAAGTCAGAACAAGGCAATTTTCAAATGTTCATAGGAGAGTCCATAGGAGTTTCTTGACAAGGGCTTCCAAAAGCATCCCTCTATTGGGTTCCTCCTCATTTTTCTTTTGTCTCCCAAAGCTGGACTCTAGAGTGATGGATTCAGGATTTGCTTTCAGGCATTTTGATAGCTGTTGGAGTAGTTCCCTCTCAAAGGCTTCTAGATAGGGGGAGAAAACAAAATTATCCATCATTCTAGAATAATGGTTGTCTCCCTTCGCTACAGGTGGGCACTACAGTATTGGAGAGAAAGATTTGAAGTCTTACATCTGAGCAGCACTTTCTGGTTAGGAACAAAATCATCAATGGGAAAAAAATTGTTTAAATAACGTTTTATATAAATTTAAGCCAAATATCTGGGAAATGTAATCCCTTGAACTCTTAAAGAAGTATACTGATGATTTACTCTTTGGTTATACTTTCCTTTTGGGTGTTTAAGGCAATACAGTTGGCCTAAATAAATCAATTTATTTTTACACTCCAGGTCATTTGAGGATCTGTTCCTAGGGGGTCTCATGGGCTTGGGAGGAGCTATTTCTAAAGCAACGAGACACCTAATGATACTGATTTTCTGTGTAGTTCATTTTCTGTGGCTACAACTGAATACTTGATAAAGAATAGAAATCAGTTTGACTCAGGGTTCTGAAAGCTGTAAAACCCAAGAGTATTGTGCTTGCATCTAGTAAGTACGTTTCTGCCGTGTCGTCACACTCTAAGAAATATCACCTGGCAAAGGACGAAAGCAAGCCAACTTTGATTTAACTTGTTATAATGTTGCTGATGTTATCATGAGGATCTTGCCCTTTTGATCTCATCTAATCTTAATTATCTCAAAGTCCCAAGGTCCAAATGTCATTAATATATGAATTGGGAGATTAAGTTTTTGAACAAGAATTTGGGGCTGGGAAGATAGCTCATTTGGTAAAGAGCTTGCTTTGTAAGCATGAGGACCAGAGATTGGATCAGAAAAACATTACTATATATTGATAAAGGGAACAGTCCTCCAAAAATGTGATAATATAAAATCTTCAAATGTCACAGCACCTAATTTTATAAAACAAATATTATTATTTCCAGTGGGAGATACAGAATCTGTTACAATGATAGTGGGTGAGTTTAATATAACCCTCTGACCAACACATATACAGTCCAGACAAGGAACCAACAAAGATACCAGTCATGGCAGTGTACAACTATAAGTCAGGCATTCAGCAGTCTGAGGCAGGAGGATTTTAGGTGGGCACTATTTGGGGCTTCAAAGTTAATGAAGCACAGACTTAAATTATACCATAGATACAATGGTGATAACAGACATTTTCAAAACTTACACCCAGTGACCTTGGATTATGTATTTTTTTCAGTGGAAGGAATCCCCACCCCCACTCCAAAGCATATTTGTTATACAGGATAGTAGGTAGGTACATCTAATTAATTTATTATATTTATAAACAGAAATATCACAATGAATTCAACTAATCTTCATAAGAACAAAACACTGATTACAGTTAAACTTTTCAAAAACATAAATATTCTCATTGAAAAATATACAGATGATTGCATGCTTGTGTGTGTGTGTGTGTGTGTGTGTGTGTGTGTGTATGTGTATGTGTTTGTGTGTATTGTGTATTTCTGGGTATCAAAACCTACAGCTTCATATACACAAGGCAAGTGCTTTACCACAGAACTATATTCCCAGTCATGGACAAATGAATTACATGAGCATAGTAATGAATAAATAAAAAAGTACAAATGACCAATAAGCATGAAAAAAATTATCAGAATCACCTTCCCTTCTGAAAATAGTGGGCAGAGTTCATGAAGCCAAACAAACAGTGACCCTGTACTTAGAAAACTAATTCTTGTGCCAAGATTTTTACTGTAATACATAATATTTCATTGGTAATAACAAAAACTAGAGAAAACTAAATGTTATCAACTGCTGAATAGAACAACAAAGAGTGACTTATCTCTTTAAAGTATTGCACTCAGGGCTGGAGAGATGGCTCAGCAGTTAAGAACACTGGTTGTTCTTGTAGAAGACCCAGGTTCGAATCCCAGCAGCCACATGGGAGCTAACAACTGTCCATAACTTCAGTTCCAGGGGATCTGACAGTCTCTTCTGTCCTCTGCAGGCATTGCACAACACGGATGCACTTACGTACACTCAGACAATACACACATACACATAAAATAAAAATAATAAATTAAATTTTTTCTTTAAAGTATTTCACTCACTAATAAAATGAACAACTTCTGGGTAAAGAATCATTTAAGTGAAGGAATATAGAGCCAAAGTTTTGTTACTGCATGAATCCTTTCAGACAATATTCTAGAAAAGATAATACTTTGGTTGATATAAGAAATCAGTAGAATAAAGGATGGGCTATTAGAAAGGAGCTACCAAGTATAGGAATTTGGTGCTAGGCCAAGAAACCAGTTGTAGGTTTGTCTGAATTCTGACGGAGAACTATGTTCTCTCAGGAACACAGCTCATCTGCCTGAAAGGCACAAGGCACCTGGCTCAGACTTTCCCTGATCAGGAGTCAGAGATAATTTCCTTTGCCCCCAGGATACAGGCTGATCTTTTATATCCCACAAGAGTCTTTCTCTAAATAGATTCACCTTCTTCTCTACATTGAAACAATGGACTGTTATTTGTTTTATTTATATTGTTTGTGTCTTTAAATGAAACGCCAATTAATTGTATTTTAAATCAGTGACATTTCAGTAAAACACAGTAAAAATTCTCAAAGGTGAGAATTCCTCACCATCTGAAGATGAATAAATCTCAAAAATAGGGAAAATAATTTGGTTTCCTAAAGGGACAAATAAAATAATGGATTTTTGGTGCAATTGTAGAGTGTTAATCAGTAGTGATTAGGAGCTCAACCACATTCCATTTGTTGGTTCCTCAGTTCACAGTCTCTTCTGGGCCTGCATTTGTTCCTGGATCTGTCCCAAAGAGCTGCTCTTATGGAATATTTGGCTTTTCTAGTTTGACAAAGTTTTATAGCAGTACCCTTCAGTGCTACCTGTCTATCTGGAGTCATATGACTTAAAAAATCCAAAGGAATGAATCTCAGAGATTGCTTTTCAAGTCTATGGACAAGCTAGGGATGCTGGGTTATAGATTTCTACCCAGCTTTTCTCACTGATACTCACTATCCTGGATCTCACTCATTTTCTAAGCTAGCTTTACTACAGGATCACAGCTGTCACTTGTAAAGTAACAAAAGCAACCCCTCTTTAATCATGCACTGATAAGAAACAGGACTTCTTAGCTAATATATTTCTCTCTAGTTTTTCACAACACCTAAGTGAAAATTGTATTTATTTCTCCTCTTTCTCTCTATGTCTATCCTCCCTCCTCCCTCTCCAGTTAAAGTACCCCCATTTTCCCATTTTCCCCTTGATAATACCTGTTTCCTATCATTCACCATCTCTTGAGCTCATTCTTCCCCTTTCCCCCCACGGCTCCTTGTAAGTTCTTCCCTCCTTCCTTTCCTGTTGAATACCCCAATTTTCCCCACTCCCCACATGGTTACATCTGTATCCTACTATCTGCCTTTCTCAAGCTCTTTCCTTCCATTTTACTGTATTTTATCATGAATACTGTATAAGTCAAGTTTTCTTTTACTGCATGGCTTAAAGGTTATATTTATGTGTTTCAACTAATTTCTAATTCGGGATTATGCATGACTCACATGTCTTCTGAAACAAGTGTCGTCTCATAGGATACTGTACTGATTTTAATTTCATATATTAATTAAAAACAGAAAAATGTCATAAAATGCATTTATCCATTATGACTTTATAGCCATATTAAAATATTTTTAATTCTTCATGTACATCTGTATTTAAACTTACCTTTAAGCTACTTATTTAGTATTTGATTAATTTCATGTTAATAATACTAGCGAGTAATCCCCTGTGCCCAACTATTACTTCATCATTTTTTTTTTTACTTTTTCATTGACGTTTTATGTATTTAATGTTTGGAATAAGTGAACAATGATCCTGAAGTGGCAAAGACTTTAGCTATGTTTTCAAAATATAAAAGAAATACACTTCTTTTGAGTACAAAGAAAACATTAAATAAGACAGACAGGTGTTGTAGAATAAGTGTATCCAAAGGATATGATTTAGCCCCACAAATAATAGACTTGAAAGGACAAACATTAGACAACATCATTCAGGCATAATACATAACTTCGATAATGACCTTGAAAGGTAATATCCCAAAAATACAGTCTTTAAAGAATGAGTTACTTATCTCTTTCCTCTTTCTAAAGGTGCAGTGTCCACTTCAGATCTCTAAATTATTGACCTCTCTCTTTTACTGCAGCCTGAGGACAAAACATACTTTTCAATTTACTAGGCATAATATTTAGTATTGATTGCCAACATAACAAGGCTCTGGGTATCCACATATATGTGAGGATTGTCTTTATTAGGTTAATGGAGGAAGACTAATCTTAAAACAGGAAAGGACTCTTGCCTTGGCTTGGTCCTAGATTTCTTAGAAAAGAGGAGGCTAGTTGAACATGGGTATTCATTTAGTATGCTTATTTTTTACTGCAACCAATTTGACTGTGACTGGTAATGTGACCAGTTACTTCAATCTCCTGCCACTATGATGTCCCCATCATGAAGAACTGTACCTTGAAATTATGAGCCAAAATAAACCCTTATTCTTTTAAGTTACTTATGTCAGAGTATTTTATTGTAATAACAAGAAAAACAATTAAAACACCAAGTACAATGAACTATGTTTTCCACTCTCATTACTTCCATTAAGTCAATTTTATAGTCTTTTTTAAAATTCATATCATTTTATTTATATCAGAACATTTTCCAGGTTTTACCCCCTTATCTAAGTGGATAATGTTCTACATTTTGTTAGTCTTCAAATTTGACTTGTACTTTTAAATCATTATCCACTTGAGTCAGATGTTCAGTTCTATTTGGTATAATATTGATTCGGGTCAACTACTTGGAAATACACACAATTATCTTTCTTTTCAGTTTGCAGTATGTTGGTAAAATTTTTCGAGAGAATGGGCTGAAGCAAAAATGGGGGTCTGTTTGTAATTACTGTGTTTCAGGAGCAATATTTATGAGGAAATAATGAAAGCAAGATGAGGAAGGAAACGAGTAACAATGAACTTGAACCAGATACCTCTTTTGATAAACAGATTGGTTAATGTGGCTATCTGGAGGTGTCTCAAATTGAGACCAGAGTGCTTAGCCCTTGTATCTATTTTTTACAGAGGCAGCATAGTTTCTTGAAAAAAAAAAAAAACCTTATTAAACACTAAGAAACAATCATTTAGTCTACCTAGTAATCTGTTTTGATCAAGAAGTCATTTTTATATCTTATTATTGTTTTAAATTTATTTGTATTAGTGTATTGCCTACGTGTACATAAGTGTACCCATGTTGTGCAATGCCCACAAAGGTCAAAAGACAGCATCAAATACCCTGGAACTGGAGTTACAGATGGTTGTAATCCTCCATGTGGGTGCTGGGAACCAAACCCAGGTTCTCTGCAAGAGCATTCAGTGCTGTCAACTCCTGAGCCATCTCTGCATCCCTCACAATGATATTCTGACTACTGACAGTGTTATCAGATACCTTGGCTGCTTCTCTAAAGCAGGATACCAATGGGAACCTAGGAAAACTGTTTTCAGCCATAAAGGATGTCATGGCCTTCCACTGTTCCTTCCTGATAGCACCATTATGCCCATTTGATTCTTTTTCATACTGAAACCAGCCAGTAAAGGGATTAAATAAAGGTGAGACCTCAACACCAGGATGGAACATGGCATGAATAACCCTGCTACTCATTGTCTCAATCTCAAGCCTCTACCACTATTGTTTAAAGGGCTTTACATTTGTTATTTTTGGAATCTCATCTGTGAGTTATTTCTCACAGCTTCCTTTTCTCTGGCCAAGGAATAAACTTCCTTTACTGCTCAGTCAGCTCTAGATTTACAGGTTCTATGATTCTGAGAAAGGGAGAAACAACTCAGTTTGGATCTGGCATTGAGTTTTCCATCTCTGACAAAATACCTGAGAAAAACACTTAAGAAATTTCTGTTACAGCTCATCATTTCACAGGGATCAGTGCATGGCTGGACGATGAACTTAGGCAGAATGTCACAGCACTGGGACCTCTATGGAGGAGCTTCTTCATATCAGCATGGAAAAGAAACACCAAGAGAGAAAGGACTGAGGACTAGTTACTACTTCAACGGTTCATGCCCAGTGACATATTTTCTTCAGTCAGGCCACCTCCTAAAGTTTCCACCACCTGTGAAAATATTGCCATCTGATAAGAATCAAATGTTGACCACATAAGCCTGTTAAGAAACTTCCATATTGAAATCATAGCAGAAATTCATTAATCATTTTTTTATTTTGTCATATGTTTGAATTAAAAATAATAACACATTTTTAAGTGACAGAAAGAAATTGCCTTTTAAGAAAAACACACAAGTTTAAACTAAACTAAAAACGAGAAAATTGGGGTTGGAAATATGTCTCAGTGGGTAACAACGCTTGCTATTCTTGCAGAGGATCTGAGTTCAGCTTCCAACAACCATATTGGGTATCTCACAACCACCTATAACTCTAGTGCTAGGGAATCCAACACCTTCTTCTGGCCTCTGTGAACACCTGTACAAACACAAGCATACCCATATGTACACACACACACACACACACACACACACAAACACACAAACACACAAACACACACAAACACACATATTCACATACTTGAAAACAATAAAAGTAAATCTTTAAAAACTGAGAGTATACTAACACCTGCATAAAATATCAAAATTTACTGAAATATATATTGGGTAGAAGAGTGTTTAGGGCTGGAGAGATGGTTCAGCAGTTAAGAGCACTGGCTGCTCTTGCAGAAGACCCAGCTTTGAATCCCAGGACCCACATGGCAGCTAACAACTATCCATAGCTCCAGGTCTAAGGACCTGACACCCTCTTCTGTCCTCCACTGGTATTGCAGGACATGGGTGCATTTGCATACAAGCAATACACACATGCACATAAGATAAAAATAAACCAAAAAGTTAAAGAGTACTTAATACATCATTTAACTGAACTTTAATTTTTATAAAAAGATCTTTATTTTACATAAATAAAACTCATGTATAAGATACATACATAAAAAGATGATTTATAATATATAATAAACCAGTAACATAAACTAAGTCATACAGGTGGAATAATCTTCTACACAGAATAATGTAAAGAGCAATGGAGACCCTTTCAAACATCATTTTTGCATGTAATTTGAAAATCTGGTAGAATATTTTATAGGTTAATATAAGTTACAAAATTTTTACTCCAGAGTCAAAGGAAAAAAAAAAACCAAGTCAGGAAATGATAAAGGTCCTCTGTATGATAAAACCAAGACCAGACCTTCTCAGAAGTTATTTCCAACTGAAAAGTAAATCAGAAAACTAAATTTAATATCTTTAATAATTTAATTTTTTATTATATTTTCTCTGGTCAGCCATTATGTGACCTCCTCTTCTTCAAATATATATATATATATGTGTGTGTGTGTGTGTGTGTGCGTGTGTGTGTGTGATGTATAAAACCTACAGCATCCACTTCACATTATGCATATGTACATGACTTTAAGGATGATCACTTAGGACTGGATAACCTATCAGGGAAAACATTTTGGAGAAAACTGATTCTCCCTCTCTTCTTCTCTCATTGATTACCTGTAGGTCTTCATTTAGAGGAGGGATCTTGTATATTCAACCCAGCCATTTTTGCATGTCAACTGATGTTCCCATTACACAGGTGTTTACACAGCCATATTGTTGAAATTTCATAAGCAGGTCACGAGACTCTTTAAGAACTTTTAGAATGTAGATTATGAATGTTGTCAAAAGTATTTTATGAATAAAAGTATAGTATTTTGTGGTGCTAGGATTAAAAGTTAAATATAGTAAAATATATTAGTCTTAAAAACTTGTTTGATAATTTTTGAGAACAGTTTGAACAATTTAGAGAGACTGCCACTTCCTGTTAAGATCTTTTAATTACTGCTGCTATACTCTCTTTGATTTGTTACTATTTTATTTTTATGTCCCAGCTAGAGTTTGTATACTGCTTGAGACATCAAAATTCATGTTGGAATTTGATTCTAAATAAAAGAGATGATAGGACCTTTATGAGAGCTTAACATTCATGAAGGGATTAATGTCATCTCATGGGAATGGATTCGTTACTACAACTCCTGGATTTCTCATCATACAGTAAAACCATCCTCGTGTTTGGTAAGCTTCTGCTTGTCTTTCCATTTTTCTTCTGTGCTGTGACTCAGGACAAGGTTCAAGCAGATGCAGCCACATGAGTTTGGACTTCCTCTCTTTTCAAGTTTACATAGCCATGAGCTATACAAATTTCTAATCATTGAAGATCACTCAGTCTCAGGCATTCTGTTATAACAAAAATATAAAATATTTCAGTGCTTCCCATGTAGTCATGTAAGAGAATCAAGGTTTACATGGCATGTTTTCTTTACTGATAGACTAAAAATTTTGGAAATACCTGGAACAGAACTTCATCTCAATGGAAGCACTGATGATACAAATTCACAAAGCATTTCCAAAACGGTATTACCAATGGGTATTTTACTACTTTCTATATCTTAACCTTCTATTTGGCATATTTTTTAAAACCCTTTCAATGATATGACAATGATTTTATACTTTATTTCACTCTCACATTCAACAAGTCTATGAATTTCTAGAATTCTGCAAGTAGGCTAGTTTGTGCTTCAATTTCTACTTTTTCATTCTAGACATTTCTAGAAACATCATAGAATGTTTATCAATGCAATACTTATTATAAAAATAAATATTTTCATTGCATTGAACAGAACCTCTGTGATATTTAGAGAGCATTACACAGTAAGCTGTCTAGCACAGGGCACCCTGCTGGCTATGTCATCCATAACTGTGATTAATGGTTAATAAACAAGTGGATATTATGTGGAGGGCATTGCCTTTCATTACAGGATTACTTCTGAAAATGTAGGAGGTAAATCAATTCTAATTTTGTCAAACAATTTCACAAACAAAATGAATTAATTTTATGTGTGAATATTGTATTTAATTTGCATTCCGAACAAAACCTCTATCCTTGACATACAGTACTTTCTTAATAAATAGTTTTGATATGATTTAATGAATGAATTGAGTTGTTAATAAAGTTTGGCAGAAATAATAAAACCATAAAAACTGTCCTATGTTCAAATACAGTTAGCGAATATGCCGCAATATTAAGATAAGGAACAAAATCAACTAATGTACTTTATGTACTGTATTTATTTTTTGTTTTATATTTTATTTTTTAATATTTTTATTGAACTTTTATACATTTCATATGACAATTCCTAATTAAATTTAGATCCCCTTCTCCATTTATGGTCCCACACACATATACCCCCACTGGACCACATGCATTCCACAATACATATTAAGTCCTATCCAGTCAAGCATTTGTATCCAGATGTCCTTCCATTCTAGTTCATCCACTGGAGTATATTCAGCCTATCTAGAGATCTTAAGAAAGATCTCCTCTCCCTCACCCAGCAGTAATCAGTCTACAACAGTTCTTAGGCCAGGGTCATTTCCCTTGCTCTACTCTGGGTTCTTGTCTGATTGAGTCAGCATGTGTCTTGTGGTCAAGGCCACCATTTCCATAAGTGCACATGAGCAAGCTTTCAGTGGCCTGAAAACCTCTGCTTCCCTATGTTCATGGACCAACCCTGACTCTTACAATCTTTATAACCCTCTTCACAATGGTCACTGAGCTGTGGGTGGGTGAGGTTTAATATAGGAGTCCTTTACAGGGACATGCACTCTGCAGTCTCTTATTCTCTAAAACTTAGTCAGTTGTGACTTTCTGTGTGCATCGTAGTACTCTGCTGTGAGTACTCACTGGTGTGAGTTGAAGGATGCACTAGTATTTAGTATTCTGTTCACCCCCATTCCTCTATTTTCCATGAGCCGTTGGTACAGAAGTTCCAATGTAGATATGTCACCTAGGATTGTGCATCTCTCAGACATATATACTCTGTGTGTGACAAGTTGTGGAACTCTGCAGTAGCCATCATCTCTTGCAAAAATAAGCTTTTTTGATGAGTGGTGTATGGTATACTTGTCTGTAAGTATAAGGATCCATATTTAGCATATGGTAGGAAATTTCACTTGAAACATGACAGAGATAGGATTTTCTCCAAGATCTATGACCTCTCCAGTGGCATGTATCTGGATATAATTACAGTGCCACCTGTGAGTTCACTCCCATCAAGAAGACTTTAATTCTTGATAGCTGTTGATCATCCCCCAGATAACAGTGCCACTACTGCACCAGTTGAGGTAGTTTGTTGTGCCAGTTATTATGGTTATTGGGCTTTAGGACTGGCTTGAGACACTGATTGATTTTCTCCCTCAGCTATGAGAGCTAGTCTTCAGGAAGATGGCTTCTAGGTCAGTTCCAACCCCATTGCTCCAAATCCTGTGTCAAAAGTATGTCCTGTCAGCAGAAGGGTTTTACCTTCCTGTTCTGGGAGATCACAAAGGACTCCAGTAACAACCTGTGTTATTTCGGGAGTCTCTTGGAGTATTCTGACAAACTACACAAAGGGAGCTCTCTCCTGTCTGTCACTGTGCTCCTTGACATACAGGCCCCAGGTATACAATACACTAATGTTCTGATACTGTATGTGTGTTTCTCCAGGGTTCCTGAGCCAACACATTTTCCTCTGACTTCCCAAGCCACCCAAGCTCCATTCATCTCTCTTCTCTCCCAGCTTCCAACCTCCCTCCTCCCTCCACAGTCCAAATACCCCCATTATCTCCACCCTCCCCCAGGTAACAACTGCCTCTTACCACCGCCCCCTTGAGTTCCCTTCTTCCTCACTCCCATGGTCCCCTGAGTGTCCTTCCCTCCTCCCCTCATAGTTGAACAATTCCACTTTCCCCACCTTCCCACTAGTAAATTCTATTCCCTACTATCCCCCACTTTTAGATTCTTTCTTTCCCTTTACCTTCATGTTTCCTTTCCATTTTCCTGGTTTCTGCTGTTACATCAGGGTATACACTCACATATAATGGACTGATGCTATGGTCTGCAAATGAGGGAGAACATACATAACTTGTTTTCTGAGTCTGTATTACTTCACTTAGTAGAACAGCTTCTAGTTGCATACATTTACCTATAAATTTCATAATTTCACCTTTTCTTACTGCTGAGTACAATTCCATTGTGTAATTGTTCTTTTAAGAATATCAGTCATGGTATGGTAAAGAGAATGGTTTAAAAGCAGAACAAAAATGAACAAAGAAAGATAAGCTGGGCAAGTTTATAATGATTCTACAAGAGAGTATGATTTAGAAAGTTCTGAAATAATAACAGAGGGAATTAGAAATATACTGGTCATAAGAAAAGAAAGGGCAGGTTTGGACAAGATTGATTAGATAGTTACATATTACACTGAAATGACAGAAGCATGGTGAAGACATGCAATATAAACTGAGAATTGTGTTGTGACTTTCGTAAAATTGAAATGACTACAGGCTATCTAAGTAGAAATATAGGAAATGACTTAGAGATCTTGGTCAGAGATAAAATATGGGGGTGATTTTCACAAAATGTATTAATAAAACGTGGGGAAAATACATATATAGCATGTAAGCTCTCTCTCTCTCTCTCTCTCTCTCTCTCTCTGTGTGTGTGTAGTCAACACATATTGCTGTATGATGCAGAATAGGAATTAGAGTCAGGCATATTTTACTTCCATGATCTATCATAATTTACCTTCACTGATCCTGAAACTCCCAGCACAGAGAATGGCCAATAGAAGGAGCTAGACCTAGTTTACTTCAGAGCCTCCAAGCTGAGAAGTGAGACACACTGTTTCGTTTCCATCTGCCTTGCCCTGTTGTATAAGCCTCTGTATAATTGTGACTTTTGTTGCTGGTGTTGATAAAACTTATGCCACGATGAACGGGCTTCCCGGCAGTTTTGTGAGTGTGGCCCCTACAATTTCATTGTTCTGTGCTTGGTATGAAATAACTATGAATTCCAGTACTAGAACCTGAGTCTTGCAATGACCTTCAAAAACTACCAAATTCACAATTCTCTGTCTTATTTGTTTTAGTTATGTCTTTTAGACAAATCATGAGTCTTCAAGTTAAAAAATAAAAAAGGTAGTTGGAAGCTACAGGAACAATGTTTTGCCTTATAGAACATTCACATGCAAGTGAAAAACAAAGCCAAATGCTGTAATAAAAAATTCAAACTATCACATCGATAGTAAATTTGACCAGGTTACCAGTCTTCACATTTTGATTTTGGCTCGATTTAATTTCACAAAACAATCTGTATCTATAAGCTATGCATTGTAGAATACCTGATACACAGTTTAAAATAATGGGTAGGTATTATGATACTTAGGCTTTCCAAACCTCACACTGAAAATAAAATATTGTTGTATAGTATCAGGAAGAGACCCCTTGAAAAAATTATTTGGTTATGATGGTTTTGCCTTCATGAATGGATTTAACAACTTTCAAAAAGGGCTTTTGGGGTGGTCTTCCCTTTTCCCTTTCTACTTTTTGGACACCGGGAAAATAGTGCTTTTCTCTGAAAGATGAAGGTTTTAAGATGACACCGCCTGATCTTAGAATATCTAGCTTCCAAATAATCTGAAATATATTTATATTTTTATAAATTACTTAATCTCTGACATTCTTTCATTGAAGCACAAACAGCCTATGACAGTGGGTCAAAAGTGCTATTTGCCTGCAGAGAGAAGATCCACTATGTAGCCATCACCTCAGCTCTTCTGCATCCCTTAACAACCTTTGACATGCCCTTTGCTTCCCTCCTGGTGAACTTGACCTTAAAAGACCTACTGAAGTAAAATCAGTGTTCTAATGGAGAAAAATTATCAAAGCACATAATTTTGAGACTTCAAAATGCCCTATAAATGTTTTCTTTGAATGCCATTTGTACAAAAAGTACTGCCTCTTTCCTTTTTAATTCCTGTATATTTAACATATATTAACCACCTATTTACCACAACCAAATTTATGCTAATAAACTTCTAGAAATTAATTTTGTTTGAAATTTGCTCTTATGTTCCTTTCAAGCTTTTTTATTCACTTTGTCATTATTATATAATGATCATTTCTTTTCTGTTTAGCTTTCTAAACACTGAATTTCTGTGATGATGTCAATAAAATGTAAACAATAAATTAGTACTGTGCACAAATCAAGTCTTTGTATTGTGATTTCTTTCACATTATGAACTCAGATTTATACTTTTATTTTCTTAATATTTTATTTATTATTTTATTTTACATGTATGAGTATATTGCCTGCATGTAGGAAGGTGCACACGTGTTTAGGATTGTCTCTTGCTTATCTATATTACACAGTATTATATTATATGTGGTGTATCAGTTAACAATTAGATTTTAAATTTACATAAGGATTTTATAAAAAATCTTGTGGCACAATGATTAGAACTCTGATATTAGCATCAGAGAAATCATATTAAAGTCTCATGTCTAGTGCTTGAAAATGATTCTACTCAAAAGCTATACCTAGTTGAGTCATACTTTCTTTTCTTTTTTAAGATAATATATATATATATATATTTACTTATGTACACGTGTGTGTGTGTGTGATTATGAGTGTATGTGTGTATTTGTGCAGGTGCCCATGGAGGCAAGAAGGGGGGTATCATCCCTGAAAGTAGAGTTACAGTCATTTGTCAGTCACCAGATGTGGGTGCTTAGATCAAGTTCTATTTCTCTGACAGAGAAATAAGCACTTGCAACCACTGAGAGACATTTCCAGTTCCTGACTTATAGTTTCCTGACATCAAAGGAATCATAGGTCTTAATATATTTGTAGATGTACAAGTGGATTTCATGTCTTCCAATATAAGATACAGATGTAATTTTGTTAAAACCAGTATTTTCACCAAATAGAAAAAACATCTTAGTATTTTTAACTTTCTACTGTGCAACACTAAAATCTTATTAATTTATTTTGTTATTGTGAATCTAAGGACTAAATACTTTTATAATCCTCACATGCTGCATATAAATTAGTACCACAATTTCTCAGAGCTATGGGATCAACCACTCAGTATTGCTTAAATTTGGTAAATTTCTATCATTGTATCTTTCATATAGTAAATATACAATAAACTTTTTCTTATCTG
>NW_008349975.1:5922472-5948926 GCF_000622305.1 Nannospalax galili | reverse complement strand
TATATATATATATATATGCCTTGAAACTTTCTAATTCCAATCTTAACTTCATAATACCTAAAAATTTTCAGGGACCATTGACTATTTTATAAAAGTAAATTCCATAGCATGCTATATTAAAAAGTAATCATGGGGACTGGAGAAATGGCTCAGCAGTCAAGAGTGCTTATTTTGGTTCATAGCACCCATGTGCAGTAGTTTGCAGCCATTGGGTATGTTCAGGAGTTCAACTCCAGCTCCAGGGGATCCAATGCCCTATCCTAGCCTCATGGGTAGCAGCATGCACTGACTTACAAACATAAATAAAAATAATTTAAAATTCTTTAAAATGTAGACACACTATAAAATACCTTTAAAGATAATATAACTTATATTCAACTAATGAGCCAAATTGGGTCACAATATCAAAGACATTTAGAGTATATCGATGAGTGTAGTGAGAGCTAGGTATGCCTAGCTAGGTAATAAAGAATTGATTCCTGTTACTCAAAAAAATATGTTTTGTGAGCCAGGAGCATTGGGACATGTGACTTATGAGAAATTCAGAATGTGAAACTCATCTGGGTCTATTGATTCAGAATATTCATTTTAATAAGACAAAATGAGATCAAATTAACAGCAAGGCTTAAGTAATTGGTCAAATATTCCAAAATATCTGATTCTGAAAGGTCATTCAGTCTATAATGGCAGAATACTGTGTCAGGACAGGGACAACAGAATGGGAGTAAGCTTGGAGTTTTAACACAAGTCAAGCCTTTTAGATGAAATGACAAGGGATCGATAGATGTAACAAGGAAACTGAAACAAAGGATAAGACAATGTTAAGCATTCAAAATGACATGCTATTGCAAATTCCAGCTCTTGAGGATAAAACAGAAAGCCAAGTAAATGTTTATGTCCTAAAAGTTGTGAGTATTAATATGAAACATGGATTGAGTATAATGCAGTGCAGTCAAGGACAGATGATGGAAGAGATCAAAGCAAAATATAAAAGTATGCCACAGCAATGCACTGCTACAAAAAAAAGTTAAAGTAAAAGAGCAAAGGACATAGCGTATACTTACAAATTACCTTTATTGGTATAGGGAGAATACTTAGCTTTTCTGGTTGGTCCTCAATTAAGTCCATGGCCAAAAGTAGAATGAAATGGAGATCTTCTTTAAAGGGTAAAAACTCATTCAATTTTATGTCTTATAGGGTTTATACTGAGTTCAATATTGTATGACTGTATTAACTCAACTGTGAACCTAAAAATTTACAGCCACTTTTGAAGAGATGTATCCTTGCTCTGGAGTGTGTTACTGAATATGTTAAAGCTGTAATGAAGTGTTTCTTCTAATCATGTGGTTATTAATTTTTTAAAAAAATTTTAAAAATATAATAATTCTTCAAAGCATAAAAATTTCTTCCTTAATAACTAGTAGATGTGAAAAGCATTATCATTGAAATCTACCTGATGACTTTATATCCATGCTTCGATGCCAAGGATCTCAGAAAGTAACCGACTGCGACTAGTAATAATCAGATATATAGAGATTAGAAACACATGTGTAAACATCTTAGTGTTAATTGTATTAAACTTATTAGTCTCAGAAGCAAAGGATGAGAGACGTGTGTCTAAAAAGCTTGCTAATTATCCAGTCCAGATGAAGCAGCAAACCCCAGGTTCAGTGAGAGACCCTACCTTAAAAATAAGGCAAGGACCTACAAAGAAAGATACTAGAGCTGTAGTTCCAACCTTCACAGGTACACGCACAGGAGCATGAATTTCTTTCAAGAGGGAAAGGGAGGCTTATAAGACTCAGATGAATAACAAAATTTACCAGACTCCAAAAGCTGTTGTGTTGTCATTTGCTCTGACTTGAAATATTCCATCTTAGAGGCAGGCTCTTTAAAATTAAGGAAGGCAACAACTCACAAGTGTCAGGAAGTCCCTAAAACTTACTAGAAGCCCAAGGGTCCTCCCTCCTGTACGTTATAGAAACAGTAAGCATTACTGAGGATAAGAGAATCTTTAACGTCTTAAGCACTTGAAAATTATGTGGAGGGCTCCAAGGATGCAATTTTTATACCCCACCACCCATAATGGCATGGGTTTTACACTGAAAAATCTATCTTTGAGTCATCTGTGCTCCAATACTAACCTCTCATTCATACTCTGGTAAGCAGCCCCAATAAATTTGCTGGTTGGCCAAGTGGGACTTTAGCGAGGTGGTTACTTTGTTCTGTTGCTGGTTCCATACCTAAGGTAAATAAATGTCTGTGTCATAGATCCTAGAAAAAAGTTTCTCACAGCACAGGAACAGGAGACTTAAAAGATTCAGGAAGCTCACAAAGATGAAGATTCACAAGCCTGCTTCCCAGGTTTATATAAGCAGTAAACAATTGCTAAGGAAGAGGAAACTCTTTTTGTGGGTCTAACTGCCAGGTTGGATGTGAACATCAGAACATAAAACTCTTGAGAATCATCACTTATGGAGACATGAGCTTTCCTGTGATGCAGCTTCTTTTGGATTCTATTTATACTCCTGTAAGTAATCCTTCAGCCATTCTCATGTAAGTAACCCAAATAAACTCATTGGTTCTACAAAATTGAAAGTAGAATTAGGTGAAATTGTCTCCTCAGTCTGCCATTGGTGCACTGTCTGAAGACATTTGCTTACATCTCCCATGGGAAAGTCAAACATACCTATTGTAAGCTATGTTCCCCAGAGACAAATTAGCTCCTAACATTCTGTCATAATGTGGGCAAAGACAGAGTGTGGCACATCTACACATTTAGGGATGATAAATATTGCCAACAAAGTAACAAAAATAAAATGATTCTCACTCAAAGGACCCAAAAGGAACCAATTCTGTTGATACATTGGTTTTTGATTTCTGGTCTCCAGATCTATGAGACAATAGATTTCTATTGTTTGAGCCACTAGTTTGTGGTAATATTCTATGATGGGCTGTCCTAGGTATCTATTATTGTCAATGTGACACAAGACCTCAGTTACCTGCGAAGAGGAAACCTCAGTTGAAGAAAGTCTTCCATCATATTGGCTTGTGCACATGTCTTTGGGACATATGATGATTGCTAATTGAAGTAGCAGGGACCAGCCACCTGTGGATTCTACTGTCCTTAGGCAGGAGGTCATGGGCTGTCATGAAAAACAACCTGTGCATGAGCCAGACAGCAAGCCAGGAAGGAAGTCTTCCTCCATGGTTCCTGCCTCTGTCCTTTCCATGAGATGTTACTATGACTTAATTCAACAGAGGATTGTGACCTGGAAGTGTAGACTGAAATGAACCCTTTCTTCCCCAAGTTGTTTTTGCAAGAAAAATCAAATTAAAACACAGGCTTAGAAAATATCTACCATAAACCATACAAAAATCTATTACATCTCTAACATGATATACACTTTAATTACAGTCACTTAACAATGAGAAAAATCACTGTCCTACTATGTTTCTTTCCCAAGCCCTTCTTCACATCTTTGACTTTCCTTTATACTATTTGGGTATGATTTCTGAGCAAGCGTATCCTGGCAAGTGGTGTGCCTATGCATAAATACTTTAAAAGCCAAAAAATCTTAGAAGAGATGGGGCACATTCAGGGTGGTATAGTCACAGACATGAAGGAATTTTTAAAAATAATGAAATATTTTCTAATTTTAGTGGACAACTTGATGCATAGAATTGACGTTACATCAATAATAAAGTCTAGACATAAATACGTTTTGAAAGGTACATGTCTTAAATTTATTTTCAACTTTAAATTTCTTAGTCTAAATAATCTTTTACTATTATGCTGCAAAAGAGTAAGAGATCCTTAACAAATATATATATATATATATATATATTAAGATATATTTTATTGTTTTATATATTTGTAAGTGTATTTTACCTGAATGTATATAAGTGCATTCATATCATGCAATGTTCACGGAGGTCAGAAGAGGAAGTCAGATCCCTTTGGAACCAGAGTTACAGATGGCTGTAGGAACTGTGGGAGCTGGGAATTGAAAACAGGCCCTTTGCAGGAGCAGCTGGTGCTCTTAACTGCTGAACCAACTCTCCAGTCCCCATTAATGAATATATTTTTAAACAAACCCTTTCCTTGAAAGCTTGAAAATGTCGCTTGTAACCCTAGTGCAGAGCTGTTAAACCAGTATTGCTCAGGCTTGAAATTTTACTTTTGGTTCACCTTCAGCAGCAGCTGTTTCTACTAATCAAAGTTTTACAGGACACACCTACCATTCAGCCTGTGGTTTCTAGCTGTGAATTGTTGCTTCAGCTCCTGTAGCTATGGTATATCTATTATTTATTTAATTTTTCCTTAAGGACTTTATCTACCAATTCCCACACACTAGTAATATACAGATTTCTTCTTGGTTATTAGACATCCTATCCATCTGTCTTTCTCTGGTAATTTTCTGTATGCTGTTCTTTAGTGCCATTTTGCATCTTATGATTGCTCCCAAGGGCCTTATAATCTGCTCCATAAAACCATCTTCCTTATGTCCCACACTGGTGCCTCCTGCATCACTACATGCTCCACTGGCCTGAAGCTTAGCATGTGCATCACTGCTCTCCCAGCCTGTGCTCATGGCCAGCCGCCCACTTGCAGTTAGGACAGAGGCATGCTCAAATATTTTTCTCATTAATAAAATACAATTGGGAAAATAGTAAGACTGAAGAGATCAACTTATAGAAAGATTTATTTTGAAGGCTCCTTGACAAATTACAAAACAATTTTAAATAGTCAACTTGCTTGTAAGAAAGGAGACTAATAAATATATTGTCAGTGTTCTGTGTTGTAAAAGATAATTTCTTTGGACTTAAGATCAAATGAGGGAAAAAGTTATCAATAGCAATAAACAACAAGTCAATTCTCGTATCTTTGATAAAGAGTACAGTTTGCAAAAAGAAAAGACAACTTGTTTTCTATAGTGTGATAAAGAGAAGAAAAAAGATAGCAAGAATCAGAGGAAAGATGAGTACCTAAATTACATTGAATGGAAAATAATTAAGCTATTAATTCTGTGACAAAGACATAAGATCACTATGTCAGCTTTCTTTTGTTGTTTTTTGTTTGATATTTTATTTATTTTTGGTCTTTTTTTGTGACAGGGTCTCCCTGTAGCCCCAGCTGTCCTTGAAATCACTATGTAGACCAGGCTGGCCTTGAACTCATAGAAATCTGCCTGCCTCTGCCTCCTGTGTGCTGGGATTAAAGGCGTGTACCACCACACCCAGCTTATTTATTATTTTTAATTTATGTGTATGAGTGCACTGCCTGCATGTATGTAAGTGCACCCTGTGTCATACAATGCCCCAGAGGTCAGAAGAAGGTATCAGATTCCCCCTGGAACATGAGTTACTGACAGTTGTTAGCAGCCATGTGGGTGTTGGGAATCGAACCCTGGTCCTCTGCAAGAGCAGTCAGTGCTCTTAACTGCTGAACCATTTCTCCAGCCCCAGATTTCTTTTGTTTATGGGTAAAATGTTACCTACTATACTTAAGAGAGTTTTGTTATCAACAAGTTACACAGCACAGAGATGTTTTGAAGCTTTTCTATGTGTTTTCATAATCTATGGTCATTTGTCTTTGTGATAGTATTAACATCCCCTTGAGTATTCCCATTTTTCTGGAAATACTGCAATAGTAGATGTAATGTTATACTTAGCAAAATAAAGCGGCATCTATTGTGTTTCTTTCTTGAAAACAGAACCCTATGTTGTTCTTGTAGCAAGTAGTGAGACCATTTCATGGAGTCTAATTTTCCATTCTATTCAAGATATTAAATATCTAATTGTGAAGTATTACTTATTCTTTTTATTATTTCTCTTTCCCTATGATATAATTATACAGTTATACCCTTTTGTTACCTGACTTTGTAATGTTTTTCCCTTGGATATAGAAGTTTTGTGGGGCAGGGTTTCCCATCACAAATCTTAACTTCTCTTTGTAACTTGCCTTGGCCAGTGATGGAGAATAAATATACTACATGCCATGGGCCAACACTGTGCCTGTGTAGTTTTGTCTGTCCTCTTGAAGATTTTCTCTGCCCTCATTAGGGAGGTGTACCCAGTTAGCCATTAGTTCTAAAGTGAGACAAGTGGAAAGGACCTTGGCTTGACCTGAATTCTGAAGTAAAAGCTATGTCATCTAACCTGTAGACCTGTGAAGTAGAAGTTTTTCACAGTGTAAGTCACTGACATATTGAAATCGTTTGTTTCACACCAGTATTGAAGCAGATATCTAACTTCAACATTAATCATGGCACTTTTATTCCCCTAGCCAGTGGCTGGCTATAAACCTATAAAGCTATTCTGGACTTGAGAAGTATGCCTGGAGGATGAGTTCACCAAAACTTTTCCCTTGCTGTGTTAAACAAAAAGGTTAACATTAGGAACTTATTTCCTTCCATTGTGCCTGAATGGAAATCTAGCAACCATTTTTACTACAGTGACTGAGTAATCCTGAGCACAATAGTTAGCATGCTTGGGAAGATTCAGGAATATAAATGGCTTGTATATTTAATAATGGTGATACATTACTGGATTGAGTGATTCTTAAGTCTTGAAATGCCATGAATCTGTTACTTGAAGCTGAAGGTTGTTAATTGATACAAAGTTGAAGTAAATATTAGACCTACAGAGTGTAGCAAATGTAAATTTATTTTAATCCTATTGAACTATTAGGCTTTGATAAAGAATTTCTGCCAATTCTGAAATAGTGATTATTTCATGCTTTGTGAACCAAATGGTTTCTATACCAACTATATGAATTCATGATCATAATGAATAAAAAATACAAAATAAATGTTAAAACATTATCAAAAATAGAAATAGCAGAATTGGCCTTCAGGGTATAATTTCCTGGCCTTAGAACTAGTACATGACAAGTTATACTGACAACTTCTAGAGAGAAGTGGTATAAAAGATAAAGGACAGGTTAACTAGGACAATATATACTTATCACCCTCCACAAAACAAAGAACATTATACCAAATATCTAAAATGGCACCAAAACAGAGCTCTTCTAATTCTATAATGTCTTTTTAGTATGAAAGCCTTTGACATAAGAAGACATTTGCTTCTGGTAATACAGAAACTGTATACTATGAGACAGTCTACAATACTAAATGACTAGATCACAGATTTAAAAATAATGATTAGAATTGATATTGTCATGTTAGAAGCAAAGGTCCTGGATTACTTAAAGGTCTCTTCCTCATATCAATGCACAATCTAACCAATATAAAAGCCCCAAGCAGGGCTGGAGAGATGGCTCAGCAGATAAGAACAATGACTGTTCTTGCAGAAGACCCAAGTTTGAATCCCAGCACCCACACAGCATCTAACAACTGTCTGTAACTCCAGTTCCAGGGGATGTGACAGCCTCTTCTGTCCTCTGCAGGCATTGCACAAAATGGGTCACTTAACTACTCATACACATAAATATTTTTTAAAAGCCCAACACCAGTCCTTTTTACCTGCTCTCTCAAGAAAAATTTTAATTGACCTCAGAATCACCCTGCTCAATATGAAATAAGCCATTTTATGTGAAAAAAAAGACAAATGTCTATCAAATGTAAAATCTGTAAAGGACAAGAAAGACACATAAAAGATATCACAAAGGAGATGGATAAAATTTTCTCAACTCCATTAATACGCAAATATACAAATTAAAATGACATTGAGCTATCATTTCAAACTTGGTATATCATTAGAATTTTAAAAAAATCCCAAAATGTTAAGTATTTGAAGCAATAAAAACTAAGTGAGAATTCACAAACCTCTTAAAGAAGGTATGAGTTGACACAATAGTGTAAGACAATATATGAAGTTGTCCTTCAAGTTTTATATTTGCATACTCGAGTACAATGAAGTTCCAATGCTAAGTTTATTTCCTAAGAAGTAGAAAATCTATTTGTACACATGAAATAGAAGACCAGAATAAGAATTTATATATCAACATTGATCATATTGAAAACTAAAATAAGCAAAGGATCAAGAAATTCAGCAGGAAAAAAATAATGCTGTACTACGTTTTTGATAGGATTTCAAGGCTGTGAAAATGATTGCTGCCCAGTTACATAAAACAGTATGGATGACTCATAGGGAATACAGAGCAAAATGTCTAATCTAGAAGACCAAACAAACTGTGATTCAATTTCTATGCGTGTTAAAAGCAACTAAATCGCATAGTGTCTTGCAGAAATAGATATAGAAATATGCAATAAATGTGTGTTTTTCAGAAATAGTACAAGATTACAACACAAAATTCAGGACAGTAATTATCTTTTCAGAGGGAATGCACAAGAAAATAGAATAATTCCAGATATTTGAGTAGGATGTTGCTATGTTCTTCTTTAGAAAGTGTTTTATTGTATATGTGAATTGTTCATACTGTTTTGAGTATAGTACATGTGTGGAAAATAAAGAAAAATAATAAAAATAACAAGCCTCAACTATATTCATTTTTTAAAACATTAAAATTTAGCTCTGCTTCCCTGGGCCTGCAGGACCTGCAGGCCTCTCTCCAACCCGCAGTCCTCTCTCTCTGGGATAAATCTATCCTACCCTCCATACCTTGACTCCCCCAGCCTCACTCTCCCTCCTGTCTCCCTCACCGGTCTTTCCTCCTAGCCTGGGTCCTGTCCCATTCCTTGTCTTGGTACCCCAGATACTGAGGAACCACCACTGCTTCCTGATCCTCTGCATCCAGAGCAACTCAGTTCTTTCTCAGGTCCCCAGGAGCACTGCTTTTGGACATGGTCCGCCCTCACCTCCCCCTGCTTCCTTGGACCTGAAGTACAGGCAAGCCTCTCTCTAACCCTCAGGCTTCTCTCTCCAGGGTAAGTTCATAGCACCCTCGGCTCTTTGACTCCCCCAGCCTCACTTACCTTCCCATCACCCCAGCTGGTCTCTCATCCTGGCCTTGGTTCTGTCCCATTCCTTGTCTTGGCACCCCAGACACCTGGGGAACCACCATTGCTTCCTGATCCTGTGTATCTAGAGCAACTCAGTTCCTTCTCAGTTCCCCAGACTTACTCTAGGCCTGGCCCTGCCCTCACCTACCTCTGCCTCCCTGTGTCTGCACAACCTACCAGGCTCTTTCCTGGACACCTTGGCTGACATTTCCTCTTCCTGGTCCTTTGCATCCAGACCAACCCAGCTCCTCAGTGCAGTCTCCAGGGGCCCTGAGGCCAAAATCTGTCCTGGAGGGAACCAGGTCTTAGGAGAAAGCCTGAGAGCATCTGATCCTCATCTGACTTGGGCTTCTGTGGGAACTGCTGAAGACAAAGGCAATCTGGCCACTCCAATATAAAATCAAAGCGAGAACTGGAAGCTTAGAGGAACCAGACTTTCATGCCGAAAAAGTACACCACAAAGACACATAAAGTTCACAAAAAGATGCAGACTTAAGCTTAAAGGCTTGAGTCTCACAAAGAGAAACTACAAAAGAAATCCACATGTCAAAATCACAGAGGAAAAAAAAAAATCAAAATAACATATCCCCACCAAATACCAATAGTCCTCTAGAGGAGTACAATGAGAATCCCTTAGAGATAATGCAGGACATGGATATAACACAGATCATGGAATTCAAAAGAAGAATTATACACATGTTTAAAGAATTCTGTGAACTTACAGACACACAAAGAAATGAAAGAACTGAAAGAAGATAGGAATAAACTTCTGAATGCATTCATAAGAATTAGAAATATTGAAGAATACTCAGGCCGAAATGAAAAAGGAAGTGAAACACTCAGTAAGCCAATTAGAAACAACAGGAGAAAGCCTCACCAATAGGATGAATGAAATGGAAAACAGAGTATCAAGACTGGAAGATAAAGTGGACAAACTAGATCACTCAAGCAAAGCTATGAAAAATTTAAAAAATCACAAGAATGGAATATGCAAGAATTGTGTAACACCATAAAAAGACCAAACTTATGAATCATAGGCATACATGAAGGAAAAGAATCCCAAGGAATGGATTGGACCAGATCTTCAACAGAACCATGGAAGACAATTTCACAAAATTAAAGAAAGAGATGCCCATACAAATACAAGAAGCATATAGAACACCAAACAGACAAAACTAGAAAAGAAACTCTCCACAGCACATCATAATAAAAACACTAAATATACAAAACAAAGAGACAGTACTGAAAGCTGCAAAAGAGAAACAAGTCACATATAAAGGAAAACCCATTAGGATTACAGCTGACTTTTCTGTGCAAATTATGAAAGCCAGAAGAGCCTGGACCAAAGTAATGCCAGTTTTAAATGACCACAGATGCCAACCCATATTACTATACCCAGTCAAAATGTCTATTATAGTCAAAAGGGAAAGATAAATCTTCCATGACACAAATAGGCTGAAGGCATTCATGTCCACAAAACCAGCCCTTCAGAGAGCTCTGGAAGCAATAAAAAGAGCTGAAAAGAGGAATGACTGTACCCAAGGAGTTGCAGAAAGAAATTCACTGAGGGTATAATTGTGGAAAAGTACAGCTACATCATGAATGTTAATAGAAATAAAAATGACAGGATTCAATACTCATTATTCATTAATAACTTTAAATATTAATGAACTGAACTCCCCAGTCAAAAGACACAGACTATGTGAATGGGTTAAGAATCAAAACCCATCTTTTTGTTGTCTGTAAGAAACCCATCTCACTTTCAAGGACAGACACTATCTTAAAGTGAAAGGATGGAAAAAAATATACCAAGCAAATGGTACTAAGAAAAAAACAGGTGTAGCAATTCTAATATTTGACAAAATAGACTTTAAACTAAAACTAATCAGAAGAAATAAAGAGGGCCACTTCATTCTGATCAAAGGAACAATAAATCAAGAAGACATTACAATCATGATCATATATGCAAACTCTGGCACCCCCAACTTCATCAAAACAATACTACAGGACGTTAAGACCCAGATTAATCCCAACTCATTAACAGTAGGGAAGCGCAAGACACCACTGTCTCCATTAGATAGGTCAACAGGGCAGAGAGTTAACAGAGAGACATCTGAATTAAACAGTACCATATATCAAATGCACTTAACAGACATCTACCGAGTAGACACACTGAAAGCAGTCCTTAGAGGGAAGTTTATAGCTTTAAGTGCCTACATCAAAAAACTTGGAAAGAATACAAATAAACGACTTAACGTTGCAGCTCAACACACTTGAAAAGCAACAGCAAACAAAACCCAAACCCTGTAGACAAGAAGAAATAAGAAAAATCAGGGCATAATTTAATGAAATTGAAACAAAGAAAACAATACAAAGAATCAATGAATCCAAGAGGTGGTTCCTTGAGAAGATAAACAAGATTGACAGACCGCTAGCCCAGATAACCAAAAGAAAGAAAGAGCACCCCCAAATAAACAAAATAAGACATGAAAGGGGAAACGTCACAAAAGACACCAGAAAGATACAGAACATTATAAGTAAATACTTTAAAAATCTATATGCTACTAAATTTGAAAACCTAAAAGAAATGGATGGCTATCTAAAGGCATGGGAACCACCAAAACTAAACCAAGAAGAGATTAACTGCTTAAAAAAAAATAACACAAAAGGAAATTGAAACAGTAATACAAAACCTCCTCATTAAAAAAATCCCAGGACCAGATGGATTTACAGCAGAATTGTAACTGACATTTAAAGAAGATCTGCATCCAATACTACTTCATTTATTCAAAAAGATAGAAATGGAGGGAGAACTTCCAAATTCCTTCTATGAAGCCAGCATCACTCTAATACCAAAGCCAGGTAAAGATACAACCAAAAAAGAAAACTATCGACCCATATCCTTAATGGGTTAGGTTTCAGCATATGAATTTTGAGGTATACAAACATTCAGACCATGTGCTGGATAGCTTTAGTGTCAACTAGACACACCTAGGTTGACGGAACCTCAATTAGGGAATTGCCTCCATTGGACTGGCCTGTGGCCATGTCTTTGGAGCATTTTGTTGATTGTTGAGTGATGTGGCAGGGTCCAGCCCACTATGGATAGTGCCACCCCCGGGCAGGTGGGCCTATGTTGCATAAGAAAGCAAGGTAAGCATGGGCCAGGGAAGCAAACCAGTAAGCAGACAAGGCTGTCCACTATCTCCACTCCTCTTTAACATAGAGCTTGGAACTCTTGCAAGAGCAATAAGACAAGAGCAGGAAATTAAAGGAGTAATAATTAGAAGAGATCAAATTATCACTTTTTGCAGATGATATGATATTTAAGGGACACCAAAAAATTCCACTGGAAACTCTTAGAAATTAGTAACATGTTCAGGAAAGTGGCACGTTACAACATTAAACTACAAAAGCCTGTAGCCTTTCTATATACTAATAACAAGCAATCAGAGAAAGAGCATATGGGAACACTCACCTTCACAATAGCTGCAAAAAAAATTAAATATCTCAGAATAAACCTGACCAAAGACATTAAAGAACTCTACAATGAAAATTTTAAATCCTTAAAGAAAGAGATTAAGAAAGACATCAGAAATGGAAGGAACTCCCATGCTCATGGATTGGAAGGATTAATATTATCAAAATGACCATCCTACCAGAAGTCATTTATAGATTCAAGGCAATGCCAATCAAAATCCCCATGACATTTTTCAAAGAATTGGAAAAAACCACCCTAAGATTCATACGGAAGCACAAAAGCCTGCCATAGCCAAAATAACCCTGAGCACTAACAGCAATGACAGGGGGATTACTATACCAGATTTTAAGCTGTATTACAGAGCTATAGTCATAAAAACAGCATGGTACTGGCACAAAAATAGACCCATAGATCAATGGAACAAAAATGAAGAACCAAATATGACTAAATATGATTTCAGCCACCTGATATTTGAAAAGGGGGCCAAGAACATTCACTGGAGGAAAGACAGCATGTTCAGCAAATGGTGCTGGCAAAACTGGATCTCCACCTGCAGAAGAATGAAATTAAACCACTATCTTTCACCCTGCACAAAGTCAATTCCAAATGGATCAGAGATCTCAGTGTAAAGCTGGGAACTCTGGAACTGGTAGAATAAATCATTGGGAAAAACCTACAAGATATACATGCAAGAAAGGGTTTTCTAAACCAGGCATCAATTGCTCAGGAAACAAGGGCAAGAATTAACAAATGGGATCTCATTAAACTCAAAAGCTTCTGTACATCAAGGAAGGCAAACAGGGAAGTGAACAGAAAACCCACAGAATGGGAGAAAATCTTCACCAGCAACACATCTGACAGAGGTTTAACATCCAGAATATATAACGAACCCAAAAATAGAGAATCAAGACAAGAAGCAACCCAATTAAAAGATGGGTTAAGGAGTTGAACAGAGATTTCTTAACAGAAGAAATAAAGATGGCTATGAAGCATCTTAAAAGATGTTCAACATCACTAATAATAATGGAAATGCAAATTAAAACCACTTTAAGATTTCATCTTACCCAAGTCAGAGTGGCTAAGATCAAGAGAACAAATGATACCAAATATTGGATAGGATGTGGGAAAAGGGGAACACTCATCCACTGCTGGTGGGCAGCAAACCTGCTCAACCCCTATGGAAAACAGTGTGGAGAACTCTTAAAAAACTACAAATGAACCTACCATTTGACCTAGTTATACTGCTTCTTGGCATATACCCAAAGAACTTATCTTATTGCAGAGACAGTTGTACACCCATGTTTGTTGCTGCTCTTTTCACAATAGCTAAGAGATGGAAGCAACCTAAGTGTCCCTCAATTGACGAGTGGATAAAGAAGATGTGGTTCATTTATATGATAGATTTTTACTCAGCAGTAAAGAAAGATGAAATCATGAAATTTGCAGGTAAATGGATGTAACAAAAACTGTTATACTAAGTAAAGTAACACAGACTCAGAAAAAAAAATCGACATATGTTCTCCCTTACATGTGAATCCTAGAACCTAACCCTGATAAGTGAGTATTTATCCAGACATAACTATAGGAACCAGAATAATGGAATGAAAACAGGGAGGTAAAGAAAAATAAAGAAACTGAAAGAGAAGAACAGTAGGAAGCAGGCCTTAATAAGGGAGATATGGATAAAAATTGCATTAGTTTAAGGGAGGGAGGAGGGAAGGGCATACAAGGAACCTAGGGAATAAGGGGACAGAAGGAGCTCAAGAGAGGTAGGATCATAGGAGAAGGGTATTACTAAGGGAGAAAAGGGGGAAATGGGGACACCTTAAGTGGGAAAACTCTGGTAGAGGGGTGAGACAATGTGAGAGATAAATAATGCCTAGCTAGTTTTGAAAACCAGAGGGAACCATATTACTCCTACAACCTACTGACAATTTATACATAGCATATCAAGAAATACATGTCTAGGTAAGCTTTATCTGAGAAAAATTGGTATTTGCCCAAGATTTATCTATATGACACACAGTAATTAAAAGTACCAGACTGGTGGAACTAACCTTCTTCGATGTTTAATGGACATACTTTGAGGCCTATACTAATTTGGTCAGTGGGACATAAAGGACAGTTTTTGCTCCTTGCCCTCCTAGTTTGACTAGTTCCAGAGGACTATGTCCATCTCTCAAATTGTCCTCTAATTGTGGTGGGTCACCTGTCCTCTTGATCAAGGAGGCTGAGGAGACCCCACCAGATGAACTTGAACCAGTGTCCAGTCTACAAAGAGGAGGGTCAACACAGAGGAATCACTTCCTCCATGCTTCTAAGTGAAGCCAACCATGGTCAAGCAGGACCTTTGACTTATCTTCACATAGATGGAACTGGTAAAAGAAAGGAGCCAGGGGTTCCTCCCAAGCCCATGTGACCCCTGAGGAACAGGTCCTCAAAGGACCTTAAGAGTAAAAATAAATTGGTTTATCTGGGCCATCTCTATGGCCTTAAACACCCAAAAGGAAAGTATAACCAAAGATTAAAGGGGTCAGTATAATTACTTAAGAGTACATACGCATAGCTAAAGGCTACATAATAAGCAACAATGCCAGATAGGAGATACCTTCTTTTGAGTTGTTGGCCAGGGTAACCAAAGGGACTCTCAAATAGTAACTCAGCATAGAACTGGGAAAATGAACAGCAGACCCGAATCTTATCTAAAGGAATATTGACAACTGATTGCTGCTAGAAGAGAAACAGCTGACCCTCCTAAAACAAAAACCTCTAGATAGGCTGACTATATTTAACAGAAGGGCAAGTAGTGGGATTGGCTAGGGTGCAGACAACACAGAAGATAGTAGCAGGGCTATCAGAATATAAGGGCTCTAGTGGGGGGAAGGAGGCTATGGAAGGGTGCCATCTGGGAAGTGGGTGTGTAGTCCAATAAGATGGTTTGGGATGTTCTGTGTGCTATACACACAGACGAAAAAAATCAACAAAGTTTAAAAAAAGATATTATATTTGAGGAAGAAGCATGGAAATTTATGTCATGCTAATTAGTAGAGATGATAATCATTACCATTTAAATCCACCTGATGACTTCATAGACATACACAGGTACGAAGGATCCCAGGGCAACTGATTATGACTAGTAATAATCAGATGCACACAGATTAGAGGTGCATGCACCAACATCTCAGTGTTTGCAGCAAAAACAATGAGTCTTTCTGCAAGGAACAATATATTCTAAAATGAAATGGAAAATTTTTTAAAGGTTAAAAAACGCATTCAGTTTTATGACTTACAGGGCTTATACTGAGTTCAATATGTTAAATCTGTAGTGAAATGCTTCTTCTAATCATGAAGTTATTAAAAAATAAAAAATAATGATTAAAAAATAAAAAAATCAACAAATTTTTTAAAAATGTATTATATTTGAGGAGGAATCATGGAAATTTACGTCATGTTAATTAGTAGATATGAAAAACAATACCATTGAAATCTACCTGATGACTTTATATCATGCTCAGATGCCAAGGAACTCAGAAAACAACCGACTGTCACTAGTAATAATCATATATATAGAGATTAGAAACACATGTACAAATATCTTAATGTCAATTGCATTGAAAATGAATTTTCTGTATGAAACTTTGTATTTTCATAATGAAATGGGGATCTTTTGTAAAGGTTAAAGCCTCATTTAACTTCATGTCTTATAGGGTTTATACTGAGTACAATATTGTATAACTGCAATAATTCAACTGTAAACCTAAAAATTTACAGCCAATTTTGAAAAAGTTGCACCTTTGCTCAGAAAATTATTATTGAATATGTCAATGCTGTTGTAATTAAATGCTTCTTCTGAGTATGTGGATATTAAATAAATAATTACCTGGGAAAAAAAAAGTTTAAAGTAATATAGTTAAATATAAATATAAATTTACCCTAGTTTCCAAATATGAATGGTTTATTTTCTAAATATTTTAAATAAATAGCTTTAGGCTTCAGTTGGGTTTTGTTGCTCAATTAAGTTTTAAACATTTTTGTTGAGCTCTTGTACATTTCATGCAACAGTTCTTAATCAAATTTAGACTCACTGGTCTCGTGCATTCTGCCATGTGTGTTAAGTCCTATCCAGTCAAGCATTTGTACTCAGATGTCCTTTCATGTTAGTTCATCTATTGGAGTCTAGTCAGCCTATCTAGAGTTGTTAAGGAAGATCTACTTTCCCTCACTAAGCAGTAATGAGTCTCTGACAGTTCCCAGGCCTGGTTTGTGACCCATTTCCCTCACTCCATTCTGGGCTCTTGTCTGATTGGGTCAGCATGGGCCTTGTGCTTGATGCCACCATTCCTGCAAGTTCACACCAGCAAGTTTCCAGTGGCCCCAAAACCTCTGTTTCCCTATGATCATGGACCAACGCTAGCTGTTATGATCTTTCTGCCTCCTCTTCTGCAATGGTCTCTGAGCCATGGGTGGATGAGGTTTATTTAATATAGGAGTCCTGTGTGTGTGTATATGTGTGCGTGTGTGTGAGTGTGTGTGTATTTGTGTGTATAGATTATATATAATCACATATATATTATATAATATATATTAAAATCATGTTGACATACTGATAATTCAAAACCTAGCAAATAAAAATTTGTGAAACCAAAAGATAATGTACTTGGTTTCTCCCAAGTGCTCTTCACAATTTCAAAACCCTTTTTTTCACTTTTTCTGAGTAATATGCCCAGGTTAGAGTTTGATACCTGTAGCTGTTGTTATTTGTAAGCAGAATATTTAAATGTTCAATTTAAAGCCAAACAAAATGAAATATAAAGCAGATTGTGGCAAAGAGCAGTTTTAAAGTAGTTCTCACTTTATTCACACTTAACCTCAGGGTGACCGACCATCTTAATGTGACATCTTGTACAGGATTTTATCAATTGTTTTTTTTCATAGGAAGTTGAGTTCTAGGCAGTCATTCATCCTGAAAACACCATTGTTCTCAGAAGCATTGTTCTTCCTCTGTGCAAGGGACCTGCCACACTGTGGTTGTTAAGCACACAACTTGCTTCTTTCTTCTTTTGTTTTGAGATTACAATAGAGGTTCTTTTAGAAAACTAAAAGCAAGTATGTCTTGTTCTGAATCATCAGTTAAGCTATATTCAAACAAAATCATTAACTTTCTTTAGCTGGAGTTTGACCTTGGAGAAGAAACACTTTATTTTAACTTTTCCCCATTCAATTTTCATCCTGTGGTTCTCTTCGCTTTGTTAGAGTGGCTACATTTGTTTTCTGTTTACATTTCTGTTTTGTTCAGTTCAGTTTGTCATCCACCAATCTATTCATTTCTCTTTTTCCCACCAGGCTTATCACTTCTCTCAGTAAGCCCAAAGCAGTTATGTCACTGGTCCATTCCAATTTGCTAAGACACCTTTTTCATGTATATATGTTCTCTACTTCTCTGCTTTAGTGTCCTTTGTTCCACATTAATTTAGGCGACATCAGAAAAATAGACAAGTTGGTGCATTCTTCTGCTTGACTCTACAGTATTGTTAACCACTGAAGGGGAGAATACGCATATTTTAGCCATAAAAGCCTGAAATTCAGAATTCTAGCAATAACAGAACATCTGAACATCAACTAGAATTGCCTGTCTATTTAAAGCTTACCTGGACCCCATATGGTTTTCTGGGAAAAGAAACGATATCTAGCAGACATACTTATTCCTATCCGTCCCCAGTGCATTGTTTTGGCAAGAATTGGCACAATTCTGAAGTTCCTCTTAGAGTTTGATTTTATGTCAGCTCCCTTTGAAACCTGGCTCATACAAGGATTCTTCAGAGATCATAACTGGGATCATCACTGTAAGAGTAACAACAACCATACTGAGCAATATTAGCACCATGTAATCTGTATTGAACATACCATTCCTGTTAAGTGGGAGACACTGTGCTATAGAAATTACATGTACTTAAAACCAGTTGCTCTCTATTTCTCTACCCCACAACTTTTCCTCATTTATCTTTCTTTGTTTCTTCCACCATTTCTTCAGTCTTCCTATCATTAATCCTCGCATAACCTTAACCTAGAATTGCCCAAGTCAACCCTGTTTGTTGTTGTTGTTATTGCTGTTTTGTTTTGTTTTGTTTTTTTACCTTCATTTTGCAAGCATGATGACTGGTGAGGAAGCCTTTATTTTTATGATTTTCAGGTTGTGTGTTTTTTATGGTTACTGTAATTAAATCTGACAGTAGATTTATTTTTACATCTATGAAATTATGATACAATTGTTACCAAACTTGAAAGTTCCCTTCATATACTGAGATCCTTGAAAGAAGATAAAGATGACTTGAGTGGGGAGATACAAAATGATCATCTTTGCTACTTTTGCTTGCATTAAAGATATTCTGTGACTCCAGAGATAGCTAAGCAGTTAAGGGCACTGGATGTTCTTGCAGAAGACCTAAGTTCAAATCCTATCACCCACATGGCAGCTAACAACCCTCTGTAACTCCAGTTCCTGGGGATCTGGTGCCATCTTCTGTCCTCCATAGGCACTGCATGACATAAGTGAACTTATATAAATGCAGTCATAATAACACTCATACACATAAAATAAAAATAAATAAATCAAAAAATTTAATTATTGCATCTGCTGACACCATTGCCATAGAATCATATGAGCAGATTCCCAGGAGCTTGTAGGACTCTGTTTCCATGTGGTCATGCACCTCCTCCCTGGCTCTTACAATCTTTCTACCCCTTCTTCGGTGACAGTCCCTGAGCCTTGGGTGGGTGAAGTTTAAAAAAGGGGTCCTAGGACCATTGCTCAGTATATTCTTGATCTCTATGCTTCGGCCATTTGTGATATGATGTGTTAGGGCATATCACAGTACTTGATGATGTTTATAGCACAGACCATTTATGTACAGCACTATGGAAAAGCAATTTTAAGCTATGGAACTTGTGTGAGTTGTTTTCATCTTACTGTGATCCAGTTCCCTAAAGAGGAGATTAAGACAACTTACTTCACATGTTGCTCTGAGAATTCAGTAGTCATGTATTCAAAATACTAAGTATCTCACAAATGGGGTGCATTCTTCATTACTGAAAGGTTGTCAGTGCTTTACAAATCCTTGTTTATAGAAATTTTCATTAACTCTTATTTTATTATCGATTGTGCTATGTCCTACAATGCCCAGGGAATACCTATTTTAAATTCAGAAGTCTGTATTTAATTATAGATAAGGTTATAAAGGCATCTATTAAGTTACAGTTCATTCATTTACACTGCCTCTAATTTTCAAAACCACACCACACGGCAGATGAAGCTGTTTCAAAATTTCATGATGTTCCAATGTTGGTGTCCAGAGTCATTTCCTTAAAAAGAATCTGGCAGGATTTCTCCCAAAATGACTCACAGGATAAAATATATCATGCTGAGGAATTTATTCAAGGTTTAGCTCTTTTTTAAAATTTACTTTTATTGAATTTTTGTGTGTCATACAGAACATATCAGTCTATCTTCATCATCTTTATACCCTTGTCCTCAATGGCACACTCCCATAGCCCCTCCAGTGAAATTTATACATTTTGTCATTTGTGTTAAGGCCTATTGTGTGAAGTAAGTATCTCCAGACGTTCCTAGTGCAAGTTCATCTACTGAGGTCTAGTCAGCTTATCTAGAGTCCCTTGCTTTAGGACGATCAGCTCTTTCTCACCTAGCAGTTATCAGTTGCTAATATTCCTTCAGCTAAGATTGGGGTCTGCTGTCCATTTCCCCAGTTCTATGCTAGATTTTTGTCTGCTTGAGTTTGCATGGGACTTCTGACACCATTGCTGCAGATTCATATGAGCAGGGTCCCCGGAGTTTGTAGGACTTTATTTCCATATGTTTGTACACCTCCTCCCTTGGTTTTTAGAATCTTTCTGCCCCCTCTTCTGAGATGCTCCCTGAGCCATGGGTGGGTGAAGTTTAATATAGGAATCCGGTCTAAGAACCAACATTTTGAAGACTCCTAATTTCTATGCTTTGGCCATTTGTGATCTTTTGTGTACCTGGTCCTTTGTTGCATGAGGGAGCTTCAATAATGAGAATTGAGAGATTCATTAGTGACCTCTTTATCCCTGTTCTATGTTCCATGAGTCTTGGGAATAGAGGTTGCACTGTAGATGTATCACTTAGGTCTGGTATATTTAGAAACAATGTCTGTGTGTAACCAGTTGTGCTTCTTGTACATACATAGATACCAAGTCTCCTTGTACATACATGTTTGTTGCTACTTTTTTCACAATAAGAGATGAAAGCAACTTAAGTGTCCCTCAACTGATTAGAGGATAGCAAAAATGTGGTACATTTACACAATGGAGTTCTACTCAGCGGTAAACAATGATGAAATCATGAAATTTGCAGGTAAGTAGATGGAACTAGAAACTGTTATACTACATAAAGTAACAAAGACTCAGAAAAACAAATGACATATGTTCTCCCTCATATGTGGATCCTAGCACCAAATCCTTACATGTGAGTATGTATCCAGATATAACTCAGGAACCAGGATAATGAAAAGGAACTAGAGAGGTAAAGGAAAAAAAAAGAATCTGAGAGCGAAGAATAGTAGGAGGCAGGTGTTGCTAAGGAAGAAATAGTTGAAATGGGGCTATGTAAATGGGAGGGGGAGGGAGGGTTATAAAAGGAATCTTGGGGATAAAGGGAAAGAAGGAGCTAAAGAGAGGTGGGACCATAGGAGACTGGTATTATCAAGGGAGAAATGGGGGAAATGGGGACAGTTTAGATGGAGAAACCATGGTGGAAGGGTTAGAAAGGGAGTGAAATAGGACAGATAAATAATTCCTAGTTAGTTAAAAAAAAAAACAGACGGAATCATATTAGTCCAACAACCTAAGGACAAATTACACATACAATATCTCTAACTCTACATGAGACCAAGTATGTAGTTGAAAGTTACATAACAAGAAACAGTGCCAGACAGAAGAAACTTTCCTTTGAGGTGTTGTCTAAGGTAATCCAAAAGATCCCCAAAATTACACAGGCTATTGCCACAGACCTTGATTGCCTCAGGGAACTTGAAGATAAGACCATACTGCTGAAGACAGAACATACTTCAAACACAGGATTTGGAGCAATAGACCTGGAAGACATTTCCCCTGAAGGCTAGCTCTCATAGCTTTGAAGAGCACTATCAATGTGACAAGGGAAAACATCAATTGATGGTCTAGTTTGAAGACCAAATAACCACATCAATGGCTGGCATAGTATATGACATTGTTGTGGAAGTGGCACTTTTATCTTGGGGGAAATCAACACCTACTTAATTAGACTAAAAGCCCATTCAATGGGAGGAAACTCAAGTGTGAGATTGTAAAAATAACCAAGTACACAAGGTGGAAAGGTCATAGATCTTAGAGAAATGCCAAGACTGTCACATCCCTAATGTAATTTCTTGCTATGTGCAAAATATGTATCCTTATATTTACAGACAAATATCCCAGTCCCCACCCAGCAAAGAAGTTTTTTTTGCCCAAGACAGTTTAGCTCTTTATTTTTTTTTTTTTTTTTTTTTTTTTTTTTTTTTGGCAGATCAGAAAACTTTTAAATAACTTACAGCAAGAAAAACAGCCTCACAGATTGCCTATCAGTTGTCAGATTAACAAATTCCAATTTGCAATGACATATGTAATCCTAACAGGGATTAGAACTCAGAGATAACCAGACCTACACAGGTAAAATAATGTTCACCAGAAGTGTTTACCTCATTGGGATTTCAACAAAATACTTTTAATATTTAAAACAGTTTATTTCAAAGGTATAAAATTTTGATGTATTTCACTTATTGGCACTTAACAATACCTGAGTGTAAACCTTGCTGCATTTTTCCTACTCTGGGTTTTCTTTAGAATGGTACATTTTCTAAAGATGCTTTGCATACTCTACTATGTTTCAAGCAAGAATGTCTATAAGACATTCTGCCATTTATTGCATTTTTATATCAATATATATTTAGTGTGATAGGAAGTATATCTATCAAACAGGTTATTTCATTCCCTAGTTCATGGAGATTTATCCCCATAGTTCTTAAATAAGATCAGTACATAGTTATCTATCATGCTAAGACTGAAAAACTAAGGGCTATTGAAACTTGCTAAATTTCCAACAATGATAAGTAAACCATTTGGTATTAAGCTTGATATAATTTGACTATTGACTTGATATAATTTCTTGCACACCAGAATACGTGTAAAAGTTTGCCTTTTTAATCTTTCCCTTCCCTGCAGTGCACTGATTAGTATCTCTGTGCAACATATTACCCAAAGTTTGATCATGTAACAAACTTTCTATGACGGGACATAGAGAAACATGGGAGCAAGATTTGGCCCAAACATGAAATAGCCTGAGAGAATTGTATGAAATTCACATTCACAGAGAGACAGTTCATATAAGCAGAATTTGCTTCTAATAGTAATGCATGGTGAGAGACAGTATTCCCTATGGGCAACCGCCTTCATAATCATCACTCCTTGCTACTCTTGACTGTTTGTTTCAAAAGCTTATTCACTAGCCTGTCTTCTTGTTGTCTTTGCTGTAGTAGCAGCTTTGAACAGTGTTGAGCCAGGTGGTTGCACAAAGATAATGCCATCTATGTTCACACAACAATAGCAGAATCAGGCATGATTGAAAATTATGGCTAGCCAAATTTGTCACAGCTCAGTACAATAGTCTCAGACTAGAATGTAAGCATCAAGACGACATAATCAAGATGCTACTCCTTGTGGGGCCAAGTAGGCAGAAATTACTGTATAAAATCAACAACGTTTTTGTCATACCTCATTTTGTCATAATTGCCTAGACTTCAAACATAGTCTATCATTTGGAAACATGTTCTATAAGGTCAAATCTGAAGGCGAGTTCCAAGAACCAATGGTTCAGTGTTTCAAATATAGGAAATTTCCAAAACATTGCCTAACCAAATCTTTTATGTAAGATTGCATATTATTCTCCACACAGTATAAGCTAGACTCACTGATTTCATTTTCAACACAGTTGATAACAAGGAATTTACAAAGACACATTGATATACTGTTTTAATATTAAGGTGGTCCCTACCCCCAACTTCCCCTGGCTCCTAATCTGCCTGACATAGAACAGTCCTCCTATTACCCTGACCATCCTACCTACTACTTTGTCCCACCAATTACCCACACCATCCTACTATACCCTGAAAGAAACTGAAATACACACCAACTTATTTTTCATACCTGAGCAAAAAGCAACTAAACTTTTATAAAAAAAAAAACATAAACAGAACCAAAATTCAGTTAAACAAAGACAGAATAGAAGTTCCTACAGGACACACAACCAACAAAGAACATCCATATACTCTTTACAGATCACAAATAATGTGAAAAACCAAGAGACTATGTCCATAACAAAACCCATTAGCTTTTCAGAATAGCATTAGAATGAGAACCACCACCATGAGGAACACCAGGATGTAGAATTTAAAGAACAATACAAACATGATCAAAGAACTTAATGAAAGCAAAGAAAAACAGCTCAAAGAATTCAAAGAGGATAGGAATAAGCTTGTGACAGAAGCTCAAGAACTTATAAATATGCAGCTTAATGAAATACTGAAAGCAATTCAGGACTTGAAAAGTCAATTCACAAATGAAACTGAAATATTGAAGAAAAAAATGAACATGGAACTGATAAACTCAATAAGCCAATTGGAAAGAACAGAAGAAAGCCTAACAAGTAGAATGAATGAAAGAGAAGACAGAAAACAGAATATCAAGACTGGATGACAAAGTTGAAGGTCTAGACTCCTTAAGAAAAGACTAAGTAAAATATTTTAAATGACCAGAATGGAATATGCAGGAAATGTGGGACAGCATGAAAAGACCAAATCTATGCATCATAGGAATACAGGAGGAGAATAATCTCAGGCCAATGGCATTTACCAGCTCTTCAACAGGATTACAGAAGAAAACTTCCCTAAATTAAGGAAAGATATATCTATAGATATTTAAGAAGCACATAGAACAACAATTAGACATGACTGGAACAGAAACTCCCCAAAACATATCATAGTGAAAACATTAAATGTATAGAACAAAGACAGGGTACTTAAAGCTGCTAGAGAAAAACAAGTTATATAAAAAGGGAATCCCATCAGAATTATAACTGAATTTTCAATGCAAACTATGAAAGTTAGAAGAGCCTGACATTCCAAGCAAATGGCTCTAAGAAACAATAAGGTGTTGCAATTCCCATTATGTGACAAAGTAGACTTCAAATTAAAACTAATCAGAAGAGATAAAGAAGATCACTTCATTTTAATCAATGAAACAATCAATTATATATTACAATAATGTAATATATACAATATATTATATTATATATGCACCAAACTCTAGTGCACCCACTTTCATAAAAAGAGTACTCCAGGACTATAAAACATAAATTAACTGTTAGAAATGATTAATACTTTGAGTAAAGTGGCAGATTACAAAATCAACTTACAAAAATAGGTAGCCTTTCTATATACCAATAGCAAGTAATCAGAAAAAGCATTCAAGGAAACCCTCTCATTCACAATAACCCCAAAAAATTAGGGAATAAGCCTAACTAAAGACATTAAAGAGGTCCACAATGAAGATTTGAAATAGTTAAAGAAAGAGATAGAGGAAAACACTAGGAGATGGAAAGACCTACCATGATCATGGATTGGTAGAATTAATATTGTGAAAATGGCCATCTTACCAAAAGCCATCTATAGATTCAATGCAGTGTCAATCAAATACTTATGACATTTTTCACAGAGCTAAAAAAATCATTCTAAAATTCACGTGGGATCAAAAAAGACCCTTGATAGCCAAAGCAATCTTGGGCAAAAAGAACAATGCTGGAGGGGGAAGGGGTTCACCACAGCAGATCTCATATTATGTTACAGAGCTCCAGTCATAAAAACAGCATGGTATTGGCACAAAAACAGACACATAGCTCAATAGAACACAATAGAAGACCCAAATGTAAATACATGTAATTTTAGCCACCTGATATTTGACAAAGTTTCCAAGAACACACAATGGAGGAAATACAGCATCTTCAACAAATAGTGCTGGAAAAACTGGATTTCTACCTGTAGAAAATGAAATTAGACCCTTATCTTTCACCCTGCACAAAAGTCAACTCCAAGTGGATTAAAGACCTCAATAAAAAACCTGAAACTCAGAAACTATTAGAGAAATCATAGACAATACCCTCCAAGAAAGGCATAGGAAAAGACTTTCTAAAACAGACATCAGTTGCTCAAGCATTAAGGTCAACAATCAATAAATGGGACCTCATTAAGCTAAAAGGCTTCTGTACAGCAAAAGAAGCAACCAAGGAAATGAAAAGAAAAGCCACTGAGTGGGAAAAAATCTTCACCAGCTACACATCTGACAGAGGATTAATTTCCACAATATATAAAGAACTCAAAACATATAGAAACAAAACAAATGACCCAATTAAAAAAAAAGGGCTATAGACCTGAAAAAAGAGCTCTTAAACAATGAAATAAAAATGGCTAAGAAAAATCATTAAAAGTGTTCAACATCCTTAGTAATTAGAGAAATGAAGAAACAAAAACACTTTAAGATTCCATCTTACTCCAGTCAGACTGGCTAAGATCAAGAGAATGAAAGAAACCAAATGCTGGAGAAGATGTGGAGAAAGGAATGCTTATTCACTACTGGTGGGAATGCACACTCATGCAACCACTGTGGAAAGCAGTGTGGAGAACTCTCAAAACACTAAAAATGAAACTACCATATAATCCGGTTATACCACTCCTTGGAATGTAACAAAGGACTCATCGTACTATAGAGATACCTGTACATTCATGTTTGTTGCTGCTCTCCTCACAAAACCTAAGAAATGGAAACAACTTAAATGTCCCTCAACTGACTAATGGATAATGAAAATGTGGTACATTTACACAATGGGGTTCTACTCAGCAGTAAGAAAAAATGAAACTAAGAAATTAGTAGGTAAATGAATAA
>NW_008349975.1:5909593-5922070 GCF_000622305.1 Nannospalax galili | reverse complement strand
ATAAAACTAGGGAGTGTTATACTAAGTGAAGTAACACAAACTAAGAAGAGCAAACAATGTATGTTCTCCCTCATTTGCAGATTGTAGCACCAATCCCTTATATATGAGTATATTTCCTCATGTAATACCAGGAGCCAGGAAAATGGAAAGGAAACATGGAGGTAAAGAAAAGAAAGACCCCAAAAGACGTAGAGAGTTGTGAATAGATGTTATGGGGGGAGGTGTGGAAAATGGGATCATTCTGATGGTAAGGGGAGGGCATTCAGGTGACCATAAGGGAGGGGAAGGAGGGAACTCAGGAGAAGGAGGATGGAGCGAGGCAAGTGTTATTGGAGGGAGAGTAGGTATAATGGCACCACTTGGACTGAACGGGGAAGAAACAGCTCAGATGGGGTGAGAGAGAGTAGAGATGAATGTCTTGGAGAACTAGGGAAGCCAGAAGGAAATGTGTTGCCTTTGAAACCCCCTGAGAAATGCACATACAATGTCTGAACATTAGTGTATATGTATACCTGGGGTCTGTCTGGAAAGGAACAAAGTGTCAGTCAGGAGAGACCTCCCTTCAGTGGTTGGTCAGAGTGGTCCAACAGACAACCAAACTAACACAGGATTTTGCCAGAGCTCTTGGTTATCTCCCCGAACTGAAAGATAACACCCCACTGCTGATGACAAGACATAATTCAGACACAGGACTTGAAGTAATGGAGCAGGAACTGATATGGAAGCCTTCCACCGGAAGTTCAGTTCACATAGTTCTAAATGATACTATACAAGCTACTAACGGAGAAAAATAAATCAATGGTCCAACTCAGCCCTAAAGCCTAATAACTATAATGACCAGCACAGCAAAATATCCCTATTGGCCCAGTAGTGGCACTTTTTTTCTGAGGGGTCATCAACAGCTATCTAATTGTACTTAAAGCCCTCTTAATGGGAGTGAATTCATGGGTGGCACTGTAAACACAGTCAAATACACAGGGTTGGAGAGGTAGTAGATCCTAGAGAAAACCCTATCCCTTTCTTATCTCTAGAAAAATTAAATTACTTACCACATACTGAATATGAATCCTTGTAATTACAGAGAAGAGTACCCTATAACACTCAGCAAAGAAGCTTCTTTTTTCAAAAGATGGAGGATACTGCAGAATCCCACAACTGGTCAGACACAGAGAAAATATCCCTGAGAGATGCCCAATCCTAGAAGGAATAGCTACAGTGGAATCTCTACACCTAATACTCGTGGAGCATATTAGAACAGGAGAGTAGAGAAAAAACTAGTGTATCCCTCAACTCTCACCAGTGAAGCTTCCTTACACAATAGAGTGTGATGCACACAAAAGGTCACAATCTGCCAACGTTTAAAGAATACAAGATTGAAGAGTGTGTGTCCCTGGATAGGATTCTTACATTAAACCTCACTCACCCACGGCTCAGGGACCATAGCAGAAGCAGGGGCAGAAAGATTGTAAGATCCAGGACTGGTTCATGAACATAGGGAAACAGAGGCTTTCAGCACTGTCTGCTGGAACAAACTGGAATTTTGCACTTTCAGCAATGCTGGCATCGAGTAAAGGATCTATGCTAACGAATCAGACAAGGGCCCAGAGTGGACTGAGGGAAATGCATGGTGGCCTGGCCCTTATTTGGGAACTAATGGAGACTGAGTACTACAAGTTGAGGGAGAGTAGGCATTAACATTTCTAGATAGGCTGACCAGACTCCAGTGGATGAATTTGCACCAAAGGCCATCTGAGTACAAATGCTTGACTGGATAGGATATAACATGTATGGTGGAATATATAAGGTCCAGTTGGGGGGGAAGCTTGGATGAGGGATGGGGTCTAAATTTGTTAAGAACTGTTGTATGAAATATACAAAAGTTCAATAAAAATTTTGTTTGAAAGACCAAAAAATAAAAGACAAGGTATGTCAAGGTACACCATCAGGAAGCAAGATAACCACAACCAAGTTTTCTGAACAACAGTAGGTACTCCTCTTAACTGTGTACCACTGAGTTTCAGAAAGGCACCCAGAATAATAACAAATTTTTAACATATGCACCTGCTGTAAGCACTAAAATACAGTTTAGTGTAAAATAATGTGACAATGTAAAGAATTTCTCTTTTGTTGTTAACTTGTTATCTTTGGCATATTGTCTGAACTTTTTATTGAACATGGAAGATTGAACCATAACCTTCCCTGAAGCCATCACTGATAATAAAGCTTAGGAAATTTATTTATTGGGAATTTACAGATTTCTGTGTAACTTAATGCCTATTTTCTCAGCAGTCACAAAAATTCAGCCAGTAAATACACTACTGAATTTATAGCTCCAAGCATTTATGGATGGAGCATATTCGATTTGTTCCAGTCTTGTGACAATCATAAGAATTCGGTGCTGTATTTTCTTGAACTACTTAAAGAAACATGTTATTGAATGAAGGAAAATTCATTAAAAATTTCTTTGATAAGGTCTCTATGGTCTTTCTAAGATACTAATGTTGACTAAATCTCCATAATTTGGAGATTATAATCATTTTTTCATTTATATGAAGTTACAGTGTACAATTATCAACCATAAATTAATAGCCAAAACAACCACTAGCCAATTATGATTTATAGCTTTCTTAGGTACAGAACTAGTCCAAGTATATTGAGGACCACTTAATTGTTCTTATAATTTAAAAAGACAGTCTCATCAAGAATCATGTACACCTGCCAGACAGCTGCCTGTGGCAAGAATAAATGTCAACAAGAAATGCCTATTATCATATTTTTAGGTTACTTGTTGGCTTAAAATTACTTAATCTAAAAATACCCCCAGGAAGGGTAAATGTATACTAGTGTTTGGTTTTAATGGTGGAGAAACTTTCAAATCAGAGTTCCATATGTACATGATATTAATAATAATAGTCCTAATTATTTCCAATTATTCTCCCACATGTAGATGGTAGAGTGGCAGCTGTGACTAAAGTGACTAATAAAATAATACTTTGTTTTTTTAATCAGAAGACTAAGATATCTGCAGTACACTGTGAGTATGACCTTGCCAACTCATCCTGGAAGCCCTGGGATTTCATGCCTTCTACATAAACAATGACAATTTTGTTCTGTCTCTCTACCTTATGGAACATGTATGGGTGTTCACTGAAATTTATAGGCCATATATATATATGTATAAAACAAGTGTTCAGTTTACATTTAAGAGTTGTGAATTATTTTAAAGAAACTTCTAATTTACTCCCTTATCCTACAAATTTGATTTAGATCTCTGTTAAATGTCAGGACGGTACATAAACAAATTTTCTTTTTCTTTGCTATATTATGTCTTAGCTTCTCTTTTAATACTGCAGGAAATCAGGAAACAGAAAGATAAATATATAAATAAATAATAACACATTTGATTTATTGCATGCTTTTATATTACCTTACAGATAAGGAAAAAGAAACACCCAACCAATGCATATATATATTATAGTTTAAGTGAAAGAGTAGTGTATGCCTTTACTAATAATAGACTTAAGATTCTAAAGATTAAATAGATGTGGTGATAATAACTTACAAGTGGGTGTCAAGTTACATAGGCCAAAGTATGTTTTCTGATGAAGACATTTTTGAAACAGAGTTAAAAGTATGAAAAATCCAATTTCGCCTCTTATAGAAACTGTGTTTTATCTCTATGTTTACATTAAGTTGATAAGAATAGTGAAAGAAAAGATAAATTTCCTATCACTGCTTGTATTGTGTATCCCTAGACCTTGCACTTAACTGAATTTCTACAATAGTAATATAAAAGATAATAGTAAATAAGAAGCAAACCTCTAATTTTAATGAACTCTTATCTTGCTGATATATATCTTTAAGTACCTGTCATCTTCCCAGACTCCTTCTAAATTGTATTAAGTCTAAATAAGAAAGAAAATAATGAAATATATGTCATATAAAAGCAACATAGAGCTCCTTTTCATTCTAAAATCATGTACCTCTCCTCTCATATTATAGATAGATGGATGATAGATAGATGATAGATAGATAGGTAGGTAGATAGATGATAGAGAATTAGATAGATAGATGATAGATGATGATAGATAGATAGATGAGAGATGATAGATAGATAGATAGATAGATAGATAGATAGATAGATAGATGATAGGTAGATGATAGAAGATAGACACGGATGACATAGGTAGATAAAGATAGATATGTATGCTTATATGCATGTATTATTAACCTCTCCTTTGGACTGCCATTGTTGCTATCTAAAGTTCTTACTGTGAACATTAGTTTTACAAATGGGAAAGCTACTTCCAGTGAAGAAAGAGTAACTCTCCCAAGGGAGCTGACAACATACTATAATGCTGTTTGTATTAAAAGTGCAATTCTAGCTGAGGTTTTGCTTTTAAATACTTAATAATCCAAATTATCACAAAGTCGAATTTTCTCCCTGGTGATATGTTAGAAAGCAATACATAAGTTCCTATTATGTAAGTTTCCACTAAGCTCGGGGTAAGTATCTCTTTCTAATTGGCTTAATTAATATTTTCTCTAGCATAAAAGAAACACAATTTGAACATTTAGAAATTTTAAAAAGGCAAACAATATTGACTATGTTATCTCATTAAATGAAAGTTATGATGTATGCTTTTAATTTTTAAAGTAGATTGTGTGAGTATGGAAACTTACAAAAAGTTCATGTATTCTAAATGTAACAATATAATATGAAAAAATATTGACTGTATTTTGCAGGGCAAGGAAACAAGCATGAAGCTATATAGCAATGTGAAAAAAATACCAAGTACTTTCTCACATACACCAAAGGAAGAACTAGTGAATGAAAGACAACTTACAAAAATAAAATAATTTTAAGAATTGGAAAATTATTTTTGGTACTTACTACCATTTGCATATCTCATTTTAATGTCTATTTTATTGAGATTTTGTGCATTTCATATAATAGATATTAATGAAATTTAGACCCCCTTCCCCATCCACACCCCTCCATAACCAATCCACCAGATTTCATGAATTCTGTCATGTATGTTAAGCATTTTTGCCCTTATGTCCCTCGGTACAAGACCATCCACTGGGACTAGTTGGTCTAGCTACAGTCACTCACTTAAAGAAAATCAACTCTCCCTCACTCTGTAGTAATTTGTTGCCAATAGTTCCTCTGCTAAGGTTGCCCAATTCCCAAGTTCGATGCGGGATATTTGTCTGTTTGATTTAATATGCGTTTTGTGCATGACGTCGCCATTGTCTCAAGTTCATATGAACAAGTTTCCAGGAGTCTGTAAGACTGTTTCCTTATGTTCATGCACCAACCCTGGCTCTTACAGTCTTTCGGTCTCCTCTTCAACAATGGTCCCTGAGCCATGGGTGGGTGAGGTTTAATATAGGAGTTCTATCCAGGGACACTCACTCTGCAGTTTCTTATTCTAAAATTTGGCCAGTTGTGACCTCTGTGTGCAACACACTCTGTTGTATGAGGAAGTTTTACCAGTGTGTGTTGAGGGATGGATTAGTATTCTCTCTCTACTTTTTTCCACTATGCGTACAAGTTCCACTGTAGCTGTGTCACTTAGGGCTGAAAATCTCTCAGACATGGAGTCTCAGTGTGTAACCAGTTGTGGATAGCCTCCATCAATTGAAAAAAGAAGTTTCTTTGATAAGTGGTGTATGGTATACTTGTCAGGGTAGTAGGCCGGTCTGTGGTTGGTATGGTAAGATGGATGAGAACAGCCTGTGGATGGTCTAATAAACTGAGCTAGAGGATTGAACTAGCTTGAGTGCAGGGGATCAGGATACAGTAAGCAGGTCTGGGTTCAGAAGTTAGTCCAGAGATCTGAGGTGGAAAAGCAGGAGTGAGCCTAGAGTCAAGGCTAGAAGGAGACAGACTGGGGAGAAGGAGTGGAACTGCTCAGCATTCAGAGGAATCAAGGCTACATAGTCATTCTTTTGAGAAAAATATTTTATGTCTCTGACCAAAAATTGTGGAAGAAAATAAAAGTCTCACATGAGTACCATTGGTTAGTAGTGTGGAAGATGTTGATGATTTTTTTTTCAAAATACTAACTGCTTTCAACATCCACATGCTGGTTTTCAGTTTTTAGAATTCTAATATTATTGCCTGACCAAGTTCTCTCTGTACATAATACAGAGCTAAGAACTCCTTAAAATAGGGTGCCTATTAAATGTAGTAGTTAAAATTCTACTTAGAAATAAATACTAATAGGTTAGCATTTGTTTGACCCCTTGCTATCACTGTAAACATTAAAAAATTAACTTGACTGAATGGTTTCCTCCTATTGAAAATTTGGCTATAAGTCTCAAGGGAGATTCATTTAAAATAGTACATAAGAAAAAGACTTCTCTGAGAGATGCATGCAAGGGCATTTCAGGTAAAAATGATTAGTGATAACTAATTCTAAAAAGAGTCAAAATAACTATCAAAAGGCAGACAGATGATTGGAGAAGTTACTGGCATTAGCAGCCAACACTTAGAGAAAGAGGGAAAGTCTAGAATGGCATGAATTGAAAAGTATACAAAATGTGAGGTACCAAGGGAAGCCCAATCTCAACGTGAAAAGTTAAGGACACAGAATGAGGGACCTGAGGGGCTTGAAATGACAACTGATTCCTGTAGCCTGAGGTCCAAGTGTTTGAATGAATAAAATTACAAAGGGATTAGTAGCCTAGGTTGCAGCAAGAACCAGGATTCAGGTAAGACAAGGTGGAAAAACAAAGGACAGAGACAGAGACAGAGAGGAGACAAACAGAGGCAGAACAATGACAGAGAAACAGAGTCACAGAGGAAGACACAGAAAGAGACACAATTGGTAGATTGTCAAAGTCAGTTTTCATAACAAAATGAAGAAGGGAGAGAGGAGAGAACTTGCAATCTGAGCCCAGACAAGAAGCACACACTAGGCCATGTGGTCTTTACAATTCAGCCTATACTGTCCCTGGATACTTAAAGCTGTAACTGGAAACTTGGAGAAATCAAAGCTGTGAATTAGAGAAACATCTTGAGGTGTGGCAATTTATGTTGTAAAAGAGAGAAAATGAAATTAACAGGTTGTTATTCAGTGACTCAACCTTGTTTTATGTCACATGGGGACACATTAATAATAAATTGAAATATTTAGGTTAGGGTGTAGCTCAGCAGTGGAACACTTGCCTATCATGGACGAGGCTCTGAGTTTGATTCCTACGGCCTCAAATAACTTCAGTGTTTGTGAAAAGGAGTTCTTACTGAAATTAATCTTGACTCTTAGTCTATGGCTAAGTAAAAAAAAAAAAAGAGTCCCATTGTTTGTTCCTAAGAGAATGTCTCAGCTGTAAGATTAAATGTTCTCCCGGGGGGGGGGGGCGCGAAGTGTGTTGCCTTGATATGAAGATTTCACGGAATAATTTTCCCCAGAGAAAAATATGTATTTTTATTCTTCAGGATACATATGGACAGCCTCATCACCAGTTGAGAACATAAAATGCACCCAAAAATGCAGAAACTATACCTAGCCTTCCAAATACACCACAAATTAGCTGCTGTCCAGCACCAGCCATCACATACTGCTACTGCTAGCCCAGAAAAAGACCAAAATTCAAAATTCTAAGTACGGTTTTCACTTCTTACCTCTCCATTCCCTACCATCACCAAGTATAAAAATCATAAGTTGGAAATTCTGTATATAATTTGTGACCTGTAAGACAATATTTATCAGGGCTGAAGTTGGATTAGATGCCAGTGGGCCTGAGCAGAATGCATTCATAAAAGAAACACAACACCAAGCACTTCCAAACTATAATATGTTTTAAGAAGATCACTAAGTCAATAATATACATAAGCAGAAATGAGGGCTGAAGAGATGGCTTAGCAGTTAAAAGTGCTGGCTATTCTTGCAGAACACCCAGGTTCAATTCCCAGTACCCACATGGTAGCTAACAACTGTCTATAACTCCAGTTCCAGGGGATCTGACACCTTCTTCTGACTTTTGTGGGCATTTCACTACGTGGGTACACTTACATATATGTAGGCAGTACACTCATGGACATAAAAAAGAAAAAAATAAAATATTTTTTAAAAAGCCAATATTTAACACAAATGACTGTTAGATAATATACGTCACTTTCTTGTAGAGAACTGTCAAAGATAAACATTCTAAGATACACTTTTGTATTAGCTCAAAAGCCTACTGAAAAATACACATAGAGTATGTGTATATGAGTGCATGTGAGATATATAGTGCCAGACAGGAGAAACCTCTATTAAAGTTGTTGGCCAGGACAGTCCAAGAGAGTCTCAAAATTACACAGACTATTATCACAGCCCTTGATTGCCTCCCCGAACTTGAAGACATGACCCCACTGCTGAAGACAGAGCATACTTCGGACACAGAACTTGGAACAATGGAGCTGGAAATGACCTGGAAGCCTCCTCTTTGAAGTTTAGCTCTTATAGTTGTAGAGGATACTATGCAAGATGTTAAGGGAGAAAATCAATCAATGGTTCAACCTCAGCTTTAAAACCTAATTACCACAACAATTATCAGCACAGCAAATTATATTAGTACACTAGTGGCACTTTTATCTTGGGGGTAATCAACAGCTGCCTAATTTGATGTAAAGCCTGCCCAATGTGAGGAGATTCATGTGTGGCACTGTTAACATATTCAAATATACATGGCTGGAGCAGTCATAGATCTTAGAGAAAACCCTAAGTCTGTCACATCCCTATATAAATGTAATTTCTTACTATGTACTAAATATGTGCCCAAATGTTTACAGACAAGTATCCCAGTTACCACTCATTAAAGAAGTTTATTTTGCACCAGATATTATTACAGAGTTCCACAACTGATCACACACAGAGAATGTCTTTGAGATGCTCAACCGTATGTGACACATCTACAATAGAACCTAAACTCCTAAGGCTCATGGAATATAGTGGAACAAAGGGTAGACTGAATACTATTCATCTCTCATCTCTCATCAGTGAAATTTCCTCATGCAGCAGAGGGCAATGAAAACAAAGGACACAACTGGCAAAAATATAGAGAATATGAGACTGTAGAGTATGGGTCCCTTGACAGGGCTCCTATATTAAATTTCACCTACCCATAGCTCAGACACCATTGCAAAAGAAAGGATGGAAATTTAGAAAAGAAATAATTTTAGTCTATAACAGAAGAGTTAAGGAAAACAGAAATTATCATGCAGGAGGAAATTACTCATAGAAATAAAAGTTTTATATGGGCGTGGTGGCACACCCCTTTAATCCCATCACTTTGGAGGCAGAGGCAGGGAGATCTCTGTGAGTTCGAGGCCAGCCTGGTCTCCATAGTGAATCTAGGACAGCTGGGGCTACTGGGAAACCCTGTCTCAAAAAGACTAAATATATATATATATATACATATATATATATATACATACATATATGCATTAAGGTCTTAAATTCAAGTTCTTTTGCTATAGCAACATAAATTTAAAAAAGGGAAAGGGCTGTTAGAAAAAACATCTCAACTCATCATCAACCAAAGTTCTTTCATCAGTTACATTGAGATCATTTTGTGAATGTCCTGAATGACTTCTTTGACCAAATTTAACAATTTAGTCTCTGGGTTTGTTTGTTGAATTCAATGAAGCTAACCACTTTGCCCTTCTGGAGAACTTGGCTTTTATGAAGTAATTTTACAATTATTTTTTTTAGATACCTGCTACAAAGTCAGCTTCACTGATGTTTCTCCTGGGAAAAATGTGACTGGAAACTCTGGGAAAAATGTGACTGAATCACTAACTTCACCTTCATAGTTTATGTCTCTGTCCTGCCATTCAATGTGGTTTTGAAAATGTTTATTTGTTCCCACTTTCTGTCATTCAAATGTATCTTTTTTCCAAGTATCCCACAGAGTATAGAAGGTACTAGAGTATATATGAGAGCAGAAAGAAAAAGAAAGAAAGAAAGAGAGAGAGAGAAAGGGAGGGAGGAAGGGAGGGAGGGAAGAAAGAAGGAAAAAACAGGCAATTTTCTGTGAAATCTCTTCTTTTTCAACCTGACTCAGAGCATTATCCACAGTTGGGTAGCTGGTTGAATGCCAGCCTCTGATCCTCTTTCAGGTCTACGAAAGAAAGAAAGAAAGAAAGAAAGAAAGAAAGAAAGAAAGAAAATTTTTTTGACTCTGTTACCTGCTGGGTGCCTCAATGAAGTCCATAATCCAATTGTCTCAACGACTTCCACCAAAAGTAACATTTCATTCATTTGCTTTATGTTTATGTCTGCTACTTCTACATTAATGCAAAGTGCCACGACTTTTAGTGTGGGCTAATATAATATTTTCCTAGGTGATCTCTTCCCTCACTTGTCTCCTCACCATTAGTTAACTAATAGGTAATCTATGCAACATTTAATTTGTGCCTTTAGGACACTTTATACAAATGAATTCACTTTTAAAGGACCATGAAATGCCACTAGAGCACATTTAGAGATGAACAAACGATGTGTGCATTCTTGTGCATAGCAATTGTTTCTCAAAGCAAGTAGAGTGATCAACTGGAATTGAAAAACAGAGCAGTTCCCTGTTTTAATGTTCCAAAAGAGTTTCATTTCATGACTTAGGCTACATTCCCATCTGTACCATGCCTCACAAAGCCTCATGTGGTCTAGCTTTTGCTTCCCCATTGTTCACCTTATAATTTTTTAATCTATTTGCTACACAGAATGTCATGACTGTCTAATCTTTGAACAGTGCTCGGAGCTGGACCTTCTCTGCTTGGAGCCTTCTACCCTTGCCCACTCTCATTCCAATGTGTTGTCATGAGAACTCAATTTTATTTTCACCCAATTGGAGCTTTGTTATTCTGTCTCTTTTCATATACAAAAATTTGAACATAAGCCCCCACAGTGAATTTTTATCTCATTTACACCTAGATATATGGCACATACATGACATTTTGTAAGTCCATAATGAAAAGTCATTTTAATAGATATTCTATCTTTTCTCCTCAAAGGCTGTTTTTCTTGTTTATGGTTTCTTCATCCTGACCATACTCCATGCTAGAATGTATGTATGGAGAGAGTAAGTTTGTATCAACCTTGTTCATTTTTTATCATCAATAATTAGTACTTTTCTAAGTGCAAAGACCATAAAAGGTAAAACAAACAAACAAACAAACAAAAAACTTATGAACAACTGGAGTACTATGATGTAGAAAAAAAGGGATATTCATTTAATTGCAAAGAAATCTGAAGTGATATTTGCCTCACTTCATAACTAGATCATGGATCAGAACTAGAGCTTCAGTACTGCTATCAGACATCATTGACAAACATAAATATAAATAATGACATTATAACGTTGAGCCTCTCCCGACTTAATGAGTAAAAATACAAATTGTATAGTATCCAGATAGAAGAAAAATAATGTATTGGTGAAATATTTAACAAAATGTCTCACTATGACTTTCCAATTAAATCAGTTTCACTCTTTAATAGTTAAATTATGTAGAGAACAGGGTTTTCCAAGCTGAGAAAGGGATGTAATGCAACCAAATTTTAAAATGCCATGAACAGAGTTTTAACTTTGCAATTTCTTATGATTTCAAGGAAATATGATCTTAAACTTGTCTCTGTACCCTAAGAATTTGCACAGTGCAGGTGACATACAACTATAACCTTGTTAAGATTGTTTTATAAACTATTTTAGATATAGTTTTTGTCTTATTTTGAATTTTATAATTTCATTACTAAAAGCACATCATTAAAAATAGTTTGCTGTTCTATGATTACCTTAGGATTGAAAAGAAATGTTGAAAATAGATATTGAAAAGATGGAGAAAATATATTTTAAAAAAGAAGAAATTTAGAGACCAGTGGAGAAATTAGAAACTTTAATTAGATTCACTTCGTTTATACAAATAAATTTGTTCAAATAAAAATAACTTTGCTTAGTGTGCTGGATAGCTTTAGTGTCAACTTGACACACCTGGGTTGAGGGAGCCTTAATCAGGAAATTACCTCTATTGGACTGGCCTGTGGCTATGTCTGAGGGGCATCTTCTTGATGAGTGATGTGGGAGGGCCCAGCCCACTGTGGGTGGTGCCACCCTTGGGCAGGTGGGCCTGTGTTGCATAAGAAAGCAGGCTGAGCAGGGGCTAGGGGAGCAAGCCAGTAAGCAGCGTTCCTCCATGGCCTGTGCTCCAGCTCCTGCCTCCAGGTTCCTGCCCTGAGTTCCTACCTTGGGCTCCCTGATGAATGCGTGTGACCTGGGAGATGTAAAACAAATAAACCCTTTCCTCCCTAAGTTGGTACTGGTCAGAGTGTTTTGTCACAGCAATGAAGAACAAACTGAGACACTTAGTTACTATTTAATTTTTATTTGGTATTTTGTGTTTGTGAATTAAGTCCTAAGGAGAGGTATAAATGTTGATTATAAATAACCCAATATATAAATCAATATTTAAGTATATAAAATGACCTGATC
>NW_008349975.1:5891155-5909433 GCF_000622305.1 Nannospalax galili | reverse complement strand
ATATTATATTTATATATACATATATTTCAGTAATTAAGGGTCTTTTTTAAAGCATGTAATAGTTATAGCTGTTGGTAAATCAATGAGTACAGTAAAAATCTGAATTTATGAACTGCTATCTTATCAGTATACTAGATAAAAGTTTGCGAGCCCACTTTTATAAACTGCAGAGGCAAATAAAGAACAATAAATGTCTTCTCCAATCACTCCACATGACCCAGAGACCTAAGTAGACTGCAAAGCTCTGCCGCCTTCTCATGTCATGGATTCTTACCTTGCTGCCCACCACCAGGCTGGTGTCCCCTAGCCCCTAACATTACCCCAAAGTGCTGTTGCCTTCTCCTACCAAAGATCCTTACCACTTCCTGACCCTGCTTCCAAACTTTGGGATTCACTAGACCCTAGCTGGCTGACCATCAGGGACTTTTTCATTGCCCATGTGGCGGGAAGACCTAGATAGGCTATAGAGAAGAGCATTCTGTGCTATGGCCAAGAGCACATGGTTGCTCCTGAAGAGCTAAAATGCTCTGACTCCATTTTGGCTAGCTTCTTTAGACAAGCCCAGACAAGCTCCGGCGTATTGTATATGTAAAAGCCTTATAAGGTATGAACAAAAACTTCTGACTCTAAAAGATATTGTCAGCACATTCCAATGACCTGATGACAGCCCCTACCAGTCAAGACTTTCCCCGTACACAGGATATGGGGACATCCAATTATTTTAAAAAGGTGCTTGGCATGCGCGGTTTTCTGTAGAGTGCCCCAATAAAAGCTCCTGCCTGCTATTGTTCGGGGCCAGACTCCACCTTTGGCTCGTGAAGTCTGTGCCTGTCTAGCCGCCATTTGGTTGATGTCTTTTTTACTTTAAATTCTTCAATAAACTCATCTGTGGGAATTATTCTTGATTCTCAAACCCTAACATTGTGGGGGCTTATCCTAGATTTGAGAATAGAGACCCCAGACCCACAGAAGTGCCACTTGATCCGGCCTTGGTAAGTTCTGCCTGCCTTCATCTCTCTCTCTCTTGCTTTTCGGTAGTCCGGACATCCTGGGGCTCAACGGAGATCAGCCGGGCATGCTATTGATCCCAGAGCTGGAGGAGGACGGGGGATGCCCTGACTCCTTTTCTGTTGAGAGGTCGTGCTCCAGTCTGATGTGGAATCCAGGCAGGACTGACCCAGAGTCTTGGCCCTGTCCCACGTGGAATCCAGGTAGGCCAGACGCAAGATTCTGGTTGAGTCTGACATGGAATCCAGGCTGGCCAAATCTTTCTGGGAAAGGAACAGGGGCAGCCACCTCGGCTGCCTCCACACACTGTGAGATTTTCATTTCTCCCTCTAGGGAACTGCCATCTCATACTGTCCTCACCCTCTGCTCGGAGCTCCGCCTCATCTTTCAACTTTCCATTCTACTTCTTCTCATTCTCATTCCTCTCCTTATATTCTTTCTTCTTGAAGCTAATCCCACAGTGAGCCAGAAAGTCTCATCAGCTTCAGCTCCCTTTGATCTAGTTCTTAGTCATTTTCAGGACTACAAACGAGTGGCTTTGAACATGTCTGGAGTCCGGGTCAAGCTGACCCGCCTCCAGACCCTCTACACCATCGAATGGCCCTCCTTCAAAGTTGAATGGCTACCTGAAGGGTCCTTTAACCTGTCCCTCATCTACAGGGTTCAAAGGGTTATCTTCAGGGAACCGGAGCACCCTGACCAGATCCCATACATCCTAGGTTGGTGATATCTCATTGCTGCATGCCCTGACTGACTGCATCCCTTACTGCTGCCACCACGATCAGGGCCTAGGGGACCAGCCACTTTGCTTCCCTTGAAGAAAGTCCAAACCAAAATCTCATCAGGTCTTGAGGTTCTTCCCCCAGTGCCAGAGGAAGATTTACTCCTGCCACCTTATAGGGCCCTGGTGAGTGCCCAGGATAGACCAAGGGAGCACAGGTCATGAGCATCTTCCTCTTCTTTCAGTCCTTCCGGGTCTCTGTCCCCAGCTCCCAATGCTGAGCCAGCTCCTCCCATGGCCAAGCCTAGTCCAATACACACTCGCTCATGGGGGGAGGGGAGAATTGTGCAAGCTCTTCCACTGAGGGAGATTGGGCCCCCAAGGGAGGAAGGAATTTCCCCAGTAGTGTACTTTCCCTTTTCTACTAGTAACTTGTATAATTTTAAGTTACAGACTCCCTCCTTCACGGAGAAGCCTCAGGCCCTGATTTCCCTCCTGGATACCATTCTTTTTACCCACCACCCACTTGGGATGATTCCCAACAGTTATTGAATATCCTGTTCACCACCGAGGAATGGAACCACATCCTTCGGGAATGCAAACAAGTGGTCCCTAGAAATGATGGGCAACCAACAGAGAATGAGGATTTGATTGTGGCTGCTTTCCCTCTCATGCACCCAACAGAGGAGTGGGACTGTAATACCCCTGAGGTAGGGAATACCTAAAGGTCTCTTGCCAGATTCTTATGGGTGTGTTTCCGGGCAGCTGCTAAGAGCCTGTGCTGGATAGCTTTAGTGTCAACTTGACACACCTGGGTTGAGGGAGCCTCAGTTAGGGAATTTCCTCAATTGGTCTGGCCTATGGCCATGTCTGAGGGTCATCTTCTTGATGAGTGATGTGGGAGGGCCCAGCCCACTGTGGGTGGTGCCACCCCTGGGCAGGTGGGCCTGTGTTGCATAAGAAAGCAGGCTGAACAGGGGCCAGGAGAGCAACCAGTAAGCAGCATATCTCCATGGCCTGTGCTCCAGCTCCTGCCTCCAGGTTCCTGCCCTGAGTTCCTACATTGAGCTCCCTGATGAACTGTGACCTGGGAGATGTAAGCTGAATAAATCCTTTCCTCCCCAAGTTGGTATTGGTCAGAGTATTTTGTCACAGCAATGAAGAGAACAAACCAGAACAGAAATTGATACCACAGAGTGGGATATTGCTGTGACAGACTTGACATTGGTGTTTTTTGGAGGACTGTGGAAGTCTTTGGAACTTTGAGCTGACAAAGCCATTGTGTGCTCAGAGTTTGTTGCTGTGTAGCTTGGAACAGTTATGCTGAAAGAGTTGTAGACAATGAAGGCCTTGTGAAGCAGAGACTATCAGGGCTATTCATGTGAGATTTTGAATTAAGAATCTGTGGGTTCTGGTTTTCTGGGGTTGAAGAAACAGCTGTGATTAAGAAGTGACCAGAACCTGAAGTAAAACCTTTGTTTTGCTGGGACAATTGATGCTGGTTAGCTGGGGCTGAAAAATCAGCTGTAAGTAACAAGAGACAGCATCATTGTGGTGGAGTCTTCTGGGAGGTATTTCCTCAGGGTCAGCACCCAAAGGGGACCTGCACCTCTATTTCAAGCTGGAAGCAGGATTTGGTAATGTGTAAGAGTCTCGTGCATGGTTCTGGTGTTGAAAGCGTGAAGGGGTCACAGAGAGCAGCTGAGGCTTGGCACGTAGAGGCCAGAAAAGTCCATAGGTGCAAGTGCAGCTTCAGTTGCAGTGAAGACCCCAGGATTGAAGGGGTCATGGAGAGAAACTGAGGCTTTGCACCTGGAGAGGCAAAAAGACGCCATTGGTGAAGGTATAGCCTCAGTTTCGGTGGAGACCCCAGCTTCTTGGAGATGCCAGGACCATGGGAGGACCACCAAGGGCAGTCGCAGTGTAGAGTAGAGCCAGCCTGAACCTATGAAACAAGCTGTGTGTGCTGTGGAAGGCAGAGCCAGAGAAGTGGAGCTGTCCACGCCCCTTTGGAGCTCAGAAGATCATGAGTGAATCCCACATGCCCAAAACTGAGCTACATTTCTGGACTTTGGTTTTTACTTAAGTGACTGTAGTTCTTCCCTTTGAAATGAGACAGTATGTAACTTATTTTGGGTTTTTACAGGAGGCTATAGTTGAGAGACTTTGAATTAAAGAGACATTGAGCTTTTAAAGTGTTTGAATTTTTAAAGACTGGAACTTTTAAAGTTGTACCGTTTTATGTTGTAATAATATTAACATAAAATCTTGGGGATAAGAAATAGAAAGGTGGTGGTTTAATAGTGATGCATTTGTATTTCAAGTTGACAAGGTGTCAATTGTGCTAGATAACTTCAATTGTCAACACACTTGGGTGGTAGGAACCTCAATTGAGGAACTTTCTAGGTTCCTGCCCTGAGTTCCTACCTTGGGCTCCCTGATGAACTGTGACCTATGAGATGTAAGCTGAATAAATCCTGTCCTCTGCAAGTTGGTATTGGTCAGAGTATTTTGTCACAGCAATGAAGAGAACAAACCAGAACAATCACACTTAAAGAAAACTGACTCTCCCTCTCCCAGTAGCTATCAGTCACCAATAGATCTTTAACCAGAGCTAAGGCATCTTGCTTACCTCCCCCATCCCTGTTGGGTTTTTGTCTGGCTTGGGGTTGGATAGGTCTTATGCATGCCCTTATAAGCACTGTGGGTTTATGTCTGTAACTAGTCGGTGATGTCCAAGCAACATAGTTTCCTTTTGTTTATCTACCGCCAGTGTACTATGTTCACTGAGCCTTTGGCGAAGAGGGTTTACTATATGTGTTCCATTTAGGACTGAACACTCTGAAGTTGTTCTCTGTGTGTTGATTAGTTGTGAGTTTCTGCGTTAATCTGAACCTGCTGCAAGAAGAAGCTTCTAGTGAGTATTGAAGGATGCAGTAATCTATGGGTAGAACAAAAAGTTATTGGGAGTCAGTTTAAAACTATGTCTATTTAGCAGAATAATAGTAGTAAGTTCTCCCCTATGGCCTGTGATCTGTCAGGTTTCTAGGCCTGATATCAGTGTCAAGTATGGGCTTCATATTGTGAAGTGAACATTAAATCCAACCAGAAAGTGATAGGTTCCTCACATAACATTTATGCCACTATTGTACCAGTGGACATATCTTTCCAGGCCAGTCACTATTGTTCACAGGGTTCATGACTAGGTAAGGTTGATGATTACTTTTCTCTTCCGGTAGCATGCTTAGCACCCTCTAGTACCTTAAAAACTAATGAATAGAGATGAAGCTTTGAGGTCAGCACCAGCTCAAGTTCTCTTTGTTTATTTTAGGATTCATTGTGTGCGGTGTCTTCAGACATAGGCTCTTGCCATCATGTTATGGCAAGTAACCAGGAGCAATTGCAATAGTCATTATGGTTTGAGGGTCTAAGGGAGGGAAGTAAGCTTAGGTAAGAAGACAGTTTCACACTCCTTTATGGTGGTCCCAGAGTGCCCATATCCCTTATTGGGTATGGATTTGCTACATAAAATGTAGGCTCAAATCCATTTCTCTGGGAGAGGACCTCCTGATGTGACTGTACTGGACACAGCCTATATCCTATGAATACACTTAGAAGAAAAATGGAGAGTGAATGCCCCAGCACCTCAAAAGAGACCAACCACTATCCTCAAGAACCTCCAGACAAAAATCCCTGGAGTTTGGGTGGAAACTAATTCCCCAGGAAGGGCCATCCAACAGCCACCAATCAATAATAGTGACTTTAAAACTAATGCTCAGCCTGTAAGAGTAAAACAGTATCCAATGACTCTTGAAGCCAGGGCAGGAACAACCAAACATATAAACCGCCTTAGGGAGTTTGGTATTCTGGTTCCATGCCAATCTCCATGGAACACCCCTCTCCTGCCTGTCAAGAAACTGGGGACTAATGATTTCCGCCCAGTGGAGGATTTGAAAGAAGTTAATAAGAGGGTAGAGGATACCCACCCTACAGTCCCCAACCTGTATACTCTGCTGAGCTCTCTCTCAGGAGAGAAGGCTCTATACTAAGGACGCCTTCTTTAGCCAGACCTTGGCAAAGGAAAGTCAACCCATCTTTGCCTTTGAGTGGCAAGACCCAAACCAGGGGTTTAATGGACAACTTTCACGTGACTGCCACAGGGGTTCAAGACCTTGGCAAAGGAAAGTCAACCGGCTCTATACCAGGACTTATAGGAGTATCAGGCCTCACACCCAGAGGTAAGCCTCCTACAGTACGTAGATGACCTGTTGATTGCCACTGAGGATGAGGGCACTTGTCTTCAGGCCACCAGAGATTTGCTCTTAACCTTGGACCAGTTGGGGTGTAAGATCTCCATCAAGAAGGCTCAGCTCTGTGTCACAGAGGTAATGTACTTGGGGTACATATTAAGGAATGGCCAGAGATGGCTGTCACAAGCCAGAAAGCAAGCCATTATGGGAATTCCAAGCCTGAGATCCTGAAGGCAATTGCAAGAGTTCTTGGGATAGGCAGGCTTCTGCTGGCTCTGGATACCCGGATTTGCCGAGATGGCAAAACCCCTGTATGGAGCCACTCAAGGGAATGAGTCATCCTTCCTATGGACTGAGACTCAGGAGAGGGCCTTTCAAGAAATTACAAAGGCTTTATTGGCTTTGCCAGATATCCATAAGCCCTATCAGCTCTTTGTTGATGAACGAGCGAGAATAGCGAAGGGAGTCCTGATCCAAATGCTTGGGCCTTGGAAGAGACCTGTGGCTTACTTGTCAAAAAAGCTTGATCCCGTGGCCTCAGTACGGCTGGGCTGCCTCAGAATTATCGCAGCCATGGCCTTATTGGTTAAGGATGCATATAAGCTCACGGTGGGACAGCCCCTTACAGTCACCACCCCTCACTCGATTGAGGGGGTCCTTAAAAATCCCCCCAACCGATGATTGACGAATGCTCAGTTGATACATTATCGGGCCTTGCTCCTTAATCCCCCTCGCATCCAGTTTCTCTCCAGCACCGCTCTCAATCCTGCCACTTTGCTGCCAGAACTGGATCTTGAGGTCCTGCACGACTGCCTGGAGGTACTCTGCAGGTTACATGGGTCTCAGGAAGACCTGACGGATGTTCCATGGCCCCACCCAGACTTAATTCTGTTCACAGATGGAAGTAGCTTCGTTAAGGAAGGAACCAGATATGCAGGGGCAGCAGTCGTCAATCCATCACAAACAGTGTGGGCCTCCTCCCTACCAGTTGGGACCTCTGCCCAGAGGGCTGAAATAATTGCCCTGACTCAGGCCTTAAAGCTAAGTAAAGACCAGATTGTTAACATTTTCACTGATAGCCGTTACACTTTTGCTACGGCTTATGTCCACGGGGCTATATACAAGGAGAGGGGGCTCCTGACAGCAGAAGGAAAGACTATCAAAAATAAGCAAGAGATCTTAAAACTCCTGGAGGCCATATGGTTACCAAAGAGCCTGGCCATCATCCATTGTCCGGGGCACCAAAAAGAGGATTCATGGAAACAGGAGACTGGACCTCACAGCCAGAGAAGCAGCCCTAACAGCCTCGAACCTACTGGTTATTCTGCCTGAACCCCTCTTGCCAGATGAGACCTCCTACTCAGCTCAGGACGATCAGGATTTAACTTCCCTGGAAAATACCAAGATCAAGCATGGATGGAGATACACCTCTGATGGCAGGCTCATTCTGCCACATAAGCTGGCAGAGGACTTAATACATAAACTTCACAAAGGGAATCACCTAGGAAAGAGAAAGTTACAAGAATTCCTGACTCCGTACCACATCTTCGATCTAACCAAAATGATTGAGAGCTGTCTTTCCAGACGTCGCTCCTGCCAGGTTACTAATCCAAGAGGAAAAGTCATGCCCCCAGCCAGAAGGGAGAGGGGCACTGTGCCTGGAGTCCATTGGAGGTGGACTTCACTGAGGTAAAACCTGGCAGGTATGGCTATAAATATCTCTTAGTCTTTGTAGATACATTTTCAAGATGGGTCAAAGTGTTTCCCACAAAGGGGGAACTGCCTCAATGGTGGTTAAAAAGATCATCAATGAACTAATTCCAAGGTATGGACTCCCCTCTGTGATCACGTCAGACAATGGACCAGCCTTCATCTCTAAGGTAACTCAAGAGTTAATTAAAACACTGGGGACTAATTGGAAGTTACATTATGCATATCACCCCCAGAGCTGAGGGCAAGTAGAGAGAATGAATTGGACCTTTAAGAGACCTTGACCAAATTAACCCTAGAAACTGGCAATGACTGGACAGGCCTCCTACCTTTTGCCCCATACAGGGTCAGAAATACTCCATATACTCAAGGCCTAACACATTATGAAATCATGTATGGCTGACCACCCTCTTTGCTTCCCAAGCTACCTTCAGATGTGCTAATTGACTTGTCTGAATCCCAATTTCTTAAGTCCCTACAGGCCTTACAGATTGCACAAGACAATGTTTTCCCCTTGCTGAGGCACATCTATGAACTGCCATCAGCCCAACCACACGGATTCAAGCCAGGAGACCTTGTTTGGGTAAGATGGCAACACAAGGAGCCCCTTGGACCTCAATCGAAGGGGCCACACATCGTGATCCTCACCAACCCTACTGTGGTTAAAGTTGCGGTTTCCAGACCTAGATACATCATTCACACCTAAAGCCTGCATCAGAAGATTGGTCAGACCAAGTTGACAAGAGATAGAAGGTCACAAGAGATAGAAGGTCACACAATCCTCTCAAGCTAAAAATCTCTGCCACACCATAACCCTTGTTGCTTTTTTATTTTTAGCCCCAGCTAACTCCCCCCATGGACTCCAAAACCTCACCTGGGTAGTTAATAGCACATCCACTGGAAAGATAGTGAACATCTACTCCCACTTGGGACCTCCAGGCGCCTGGTTCCCCAAGATTACATTCAACCTCTGCGACCTGCTTGAAGGAGCTTAGGAATTGTACACCCCATCAGACACTGTAAATTATGCTTGCCAGTTTCCCCTCAGCCAAAAGAGGATGAAGGAGCACCACTTCTGTTTGCCCGGGTGGTAATGGTGACAGAAGAAGTACCTGTGAGGGGCCAGGGGACTATTTCTGTGCTTCATGGAGTGTGTGTATACTGGATATATTAATTGGGCTGCCCCCATCACTACCAACTTGATCCAAGTAACAGCAGTCCTGGGCCTAACCCTTTGGCAAAACCCCAGATCAAGGCAATTCGAGGGACCCTTTTCCTCCTCTAGATGCAGCCCTATCTCCTTGAGCTTCACCCTGAAAGTAAAAGAACTTAAAAACCTACAAAAATGGATAGATGGGCAAACTTGGGGCCTCAGGTTATACATCACAGGGACTGATCCAGGAATACTTTTTTCAGTCTGTCTTCAGGTGGGTCCAGTCATGGGAACCCAGATGGGGCTGGCTCAGACAGTGTTACAGTCTATACGATGACCAACACTGGTCTTAACTATTTTTAAATCTGTCTAGAGGCCAGCTCCTAGCCAAACTGTACGACTGAATAAAACTGCTGCTTTGCCCACACCTAGATCCACATCCCCAGAGATCCAATGGGTCTAAGAGCCCTTGCAGCCATCCCCTGGGCTTATGAACCTCCTAAATGCCACCTTTATTGCTTTAAATAATACTTCCCCTAACCTTACTATCCATTGCTGGTTTTGCATGGACCCAAGCCCTCCCTTTTATGATGGGTTAGCTCTCCCAGTAAATTATGTTGTCACTTCTGACCCCACTGCCTGTAGAATTCCCCCACCTACAGGGAGAAGGGAGGTTACCCTTACCCAAGTGTATGGAAAAGGCTATGCGTGACTCCCTCGCATAAAATTGTCCCCCCTTCTTACCAACATCTATGTAACTCTGTTCAAGAGATAGGGCCTACTACACCTAACCCATATATGGTGCCCCCCAACTCCACTTGGTGGGCCTGTACCTCTGGCTTAATTACATGCCTCCACTCATCGATTTTAAACCAGACCGAGGATTTTTGTGTACTAGTGCAGCTGCTTCCCCATCTATATTATAGAACAGACATAGAAATGGAAACCAGAGTCTCAGAAGAATCTAGACCTCATGGGGCCATAGGAACCACTGCAGTTATCTTGTCTACTTGGGGTCAGGGTAATCACTGCAACTAGTCTGGGGGCTTCAGTGCTAGTCCTCCAGGATAAAAATTATCACGATAGGCCATAGACTTAGACATACAATCATTAGAAACATCTATCCGCCACCTTGAAGACTCTCTTTCCTCTTTAGCTGAGGTAACCTTACAAAATAGGAGAGGGCTGGATTTACTTTTTCTAGAGAAAGGAGGACTCTATGTTGCCCTAGGGAACAGTGCTGTTTCTATGTTAAACACTCAGGAGTTATAAAACAGTCTTTGGCTGAGGTCTGTAAAAGACTTAAGGAAAGAGAAAACTAACAACTAAATCAACAAAATTGGTATGAATCCCTATTTGACTGGTCCCCATGGTTAACAACTTTGATCTCAGCAATAGTTGGACCTCTCCTCTTACTCTTATTAGCAGTGACCTGTGGCCCCTGTATTCTTAATGCCTTGCTCAAATTCATCAGAGAACAGATACAGACAGTCCAACTGATGGTACTGGATTTGCAATATACTCATTTAAATCAAGACCCCGAGCCTTACGACAATATAGAAATAGTTCCACTGCCCTAAATATGCCATCTAACCCGCTTCTTTCTGCTTCTGTAATTTGCTTGGCTTAAAGATTTAACCCTTGCCATAACTCCAGGGGGAAATGAAGAGCCAAAATGCTCTGACTCCATTTTGGCTAGCTTCCTTAGACAAGCCCAGAAAAGCTCAGGCATATTGTACATGAAAAACCCTTATAAGGTATGAACAAAAACTTCTGACTCTAAAAGATAGTATTCAGCACATTCCAATGACCTGAAGACAGCCCCTACGAATCAAGACTTTCCCCATACACAGGATATGGGGACATCTATTTTAAAAAGGTGCTTGGCACACACAGGTTTCTGTGGAATGTCCCATTAAAAGCTCCTGCCTGCTATTGTTTGGGGCCAGACTCCATCTTTGGCTCGTGAAGTCTGTGCCTGTCTACCCACCATTTGGTTGTTGACTTTTTTACTTTAAATTCTTCAATAAACTTTTTGTATAATCTTTTTGGTTATCTATGGGAATTATTCTCGATTCTTGAACCCTAAGAGCTCCCTGTTACCTTCAATCCTCAGGAGGCATCTCAGGAACCTTCTACAAGCTCTACAGATCACAGATAAAAACCTGGTCCATTATATCCAACAAAACTACCTCTTATAATCAAAGGAGAAAGGAAAACTTTCCATGATAAAAACAGATTTAAGCCAGTTCTAAACAGGATATAGATTTTCACAGCAACAGCCTACTGACTGGTACCAACTTCTATGTTACTTTTCTAATGCTGAGATAAAACACCATGATCAAAAGCAACTTATAGAAGAGTTTATTGTATTGGAATTATGATTCCAGGGGGAGAATTCAAAATGGTGGGGGAGGCCAAGCAACAGCCGTCCAGAGCAGGAAGCTGAGAGGTCACATCTTCAACTGCAAACACAAAGTAGAAACAATGAACCAGAAGTGGAACACAGTTATGACCTCTCAAAGCACGCTCACAGTGACATGCTCCCTCTAGCAAGGCTGTACCTCCCCAAACAGAGCCACCAACTGGGGCTATGTTAAAATGCTTGAATCAGTGTGTATGTCTGTTTGTAACAGGGGGAGGAGTTATTTCTCATTAAGACCACCACAGTGTATTTAATTGATTTTGGTATGGTTAAATGTAATGAGGGAAGATGTGCAAAAGGAGAGGAACTGAAGAAAATCTGGGCTTTCCAGAAATTCTAATTAAATTCTAAATAGCTGTCTACGTTCAAAGAAGCCCTTTAGAAAATTTCAGTTTACAGAAAATACTGGGAAAGCGGTAAATCTAATATATTTCATATGTATGATGAGCATGCATAAATAATATTAAAAGTTTTTCCAGAACTGAAGCAACTTAGGCTTCTTCCTAGTAAATAATGTACATAGAAGTTGTTGTATGCATTTTACTCTACAAAAAATATAATAAAAGAAAAGAAAAAGTGGATTAATTACCATTGAATTTAATGTTGGTTGACAAAATATGAGTAATTTGCAACTGAAAAGAAGGATTGAGCAAAAAATTGCAAAGATTATTACCAAATTTAGTAACAGTAGATGATAAATTACAGATCCAGAAGCACGTTGATTGAGAATTAGGTTTAAGTTCTAAAATCAGATTTGTACTCTGATTTAGAAGAAAATGCATGGCTGCTTTAGTGTTAATACTGCCAGTAAAATAAGGAGGCTTAACAAAATGTTCTCTTTCCATTTACCACTAATACTCTTCTAGTAAACAATGTGAATTCTCAATAAGACAGTCTTTCTTTAATTCAGTTCCCCTGGTCTACCTAGAAACAAAAAAAGACAAGCTGAAGTTCAAGACAAACAGCCACATACAGCTAAGTTTTCCAGCTTCCACTTAAAGTCCCCAAGGAAAAGTTTATGATTTAAAGCTTTTTCCATCACCATGAGAAATGTATCTATCCAAAGCAAGGTCTCAAAGCTTCTTTTCTTGATGCCCTATTTCCCTCTTGGTGGTCTCTGGTCTCTCTTTGGACTCAGTCTATCTTTAGCCAAATCTCTGCATATTCTTCCATAGGCCCCTTGGCAATTCACTATCTTCACCAGGGAAAGCTTGCTCTCCAAGGGTCTTTAGACTTCTTGCTGGGTATATAAATCTACCCTGATTTTCATGAGGGAATATTTCTGCTAAAGTTATTTTGTGGGATGGCTGGTTTCTACTTTTTTAATTATTTATTTAATAACCACATGTTTACAAGAAGCATTTCATTACAGCTTTAACATATTCAATAACAATTTCCAGAGCAAAGATGCATCTCTTTCAAAATTGGCTGTAATTTTTAGGTTCACAGTTGAATTAATACAGTTATACAATATTGAACTCAGTGTAAACCCTATAAGACATAAAATTGAATGAGGTTTTAACCTTTAAAAAAGATCTCCCTTTCATTTTAAAGCATACTGTTTCATACAAAAAAAAAACCTCATTTTTAATGTTAATGCATGTAAAAACACTTAGAAGTTTCTAATTTCTATGTAACTGATTATTAATAGTCACAGTCTATTACTTTCTGAGATCTACTTGAACATGGATATAAAGTCATCAGGTAGATTTCAATGGTAATGTGTTTCACCTCTACTAATTAACATGGAGCAAATTTTTATGCTTTTTCCTCAAATATAACTCATTATTTTATTTGTTGATTTTTTATGTGTATTTCATACAGAACATGCCAAACAACCTTATTCATCTATATACCCACAGCCTAAATGGCACCCTCCCAATCTCCCTCCCACACTGGAGCCCACATACTCTGTAATCCCTGTTACTGTCCACTATGTCATCGGCACCCCCAGCCGTTCTTCAGGGTCTGTCCATCTTCTGAATCTAGTCAGCCTATCTAGAGTTCCTTGTTTTAGGAAGATCAGCTCTTCCTTATCTAGTGGCAATCAGTTGTCAATATTCTTTTGGATAAGATTGGAGTCTGCTGTTCATTTTCCCTGTTCTATGCTGGGTTACTGTCTGGGAGTCTCTTGGGCCACCCTGGACAACAACACAAAGGAAGGAATCTCCTGTGGGGCATTGTTTCTTGTTAGGTTTTAGCTATACACATGGACTCTTAAAGAATTATATTGATTCCTTTAATTTTTGCTTATACTTTCCTTTTGGGTGTTTAAGACCATACATTTGGCCCAGATTAACCAACTTATTTTTACTCTTAAGGTTGTTTGAGGATCTGTTCCTCAGAGGTCACATGGGCTTGTGGGGAGCTCCTGGCTCCATTCTTTTACCAGTTCCATCTATGTGAAGATGAGTCAAAGGCCCTCCTTGACCATGGCTGGCTTCACTTGGAAGCTTAGAGGAAATGTTTCCTCTATGTTGACCTCCTGTTTGTAGACTGGACACTGGTTCAGTCCATTTGGTGGGGTCTTCATAGCCTCACTGATCTAGAGGATAGGTGACCCACCACAATTACAGGACATTTTGAGAGATACTCATAGTCCCCTGGAACTAGTTGACCTAGGAGGAGAAGGAGCAAGAACTGTCCTTTATGTTCCTCTGACCAAATTAGTATAGGCCTGAAAGCATGGCCCGTAGACATCCAAAAATGTTAGTTCCACCAGTATGGTACTTTTAATTACCATGTGCTATGTAGATAAAGCTTGGACAAAGACCAAACATTCTCAGACAAACCTTTCCTAGACATGTATTGTATTCCTTGAGCTAGTTGTATGTATAATGTGTCAGTATGTTGTTTGATGAATATGGTTCTCTCCAGTTTTTTAAATCTAGTTAGGCGTTATTTAACTCTCGCATTTTATAACTCTTCCACCATGGTTTGCCCACTTAAATCCCCCAGTTTTCCCATTTCTCCCTTAATAATACCCTTCTCCTATGGTCCCACCTCTCTTGAGCTCTTTCTTTCCCATTCCCAAGATTTCTTGTATAATCCTCCCGCCCCCCCCTGAAAATAACCTCATTTTTGTCCATATCTCCCTTATTAATGCCTGTTTCCTATTGTTCTTCTCTTTCAGATTCTTTCTTTTCTTTAGCTCACTGGTACTTTTTCATTATCCTGGTTCCTGTAGTTATGTCTGGATACATACTCATTTATCAGGGTTTGGTTCTAGGATCCACATATGAGGGAGATGTCGAATTTTTTTTTCTGAGTCTGTGTTACTTCACTTAGTATAACAGTTTCTAGTTCCAACCATTTACTTGCAAATTTCATGATTTCATCTTTCTTTACTGCTGAATAGAACTCCACTGTGTACATACACCACATTTTGGTTAACTACTCTTCAGTTGAGGGGCACTTAGGTTGCTTCCATCTCTTAGCTATTGTGAAAAGAGCAGCAACAAACATGGATGTACAGTGGCTCTGCAATAGGATTAGTTCTTTGGGTATATGCCAAAGAGTGGTATAACTGGGTCAAATGGTAGATTCATTTGTAGTTTTTTAAGAGTTCTCCACACTACTTTCCACAGGGGTTGCACAAGTTTGCAGTACCACCAGGAGAGGATGAGTGATCCCCTTTCCCCACACCCTCTCCAATATTTGTTCATTGTATCATTTGTTCTCTTGATCTTAGCCAGTCTGACTGGGGAAAGATGAAATTTTAAAGTGGTTTTAATTTCCATTTCCCTAATTACTAATGATGTTGAGCATTTTTTAAGATGCTTCTTAGCCATCTTTATATCTTTGTTTTGAGAACTCTGATCACTTCGTTGGCCCATCTTTTAATTTGGTTACTTCTTTTCTTGATTATTTTTTGAGTTCGTTATATATTCTTGATGTTAAACATCTGTCAGATGTGTGCCTGGTGAAGATTTTCTCCCATTATGTGGGTTTTCTCTTTACTTCCTTGATTGCTTCTTTTGATGTACAGAAGCTTTTTTAGTTAATTAATTCTTGACCTTGTTTCCAGAGCAATTGATATCCGGTTTAGAAAATCCTTTCCCAAACCTACATATTGCAGGTTATTGTCAATGTTTCCTTCTAACAGTTTCAGGGTTCGAGGCTTCACATTGACATCTTTGGTTCATCTGGAATTGACTTTTATACAAGGTGAAAGACAGGGGTTTAGTTTCATTCTTGTACAGGTGGAGATCCAGTTTTGTCAGCACCATTTGCTGAACATGCTATTTCCTCCAGGGAATGTTCTTCGCTCCTTTGTCAAATATCAGGTGACTGAAATTGCATGTAGTCATATTTGGGTCTTCAATTTTGTTCCATTGATTTATGGGTCTATTTTTGTGCCAGTACCATGTTGGTTTTATGACTATAGCTCTGTAATACAGTTTAAGGTCTGCTATAATAATCCCCCTAGCATTCTCTTAGTGGTCAGGTTTGCTTTGGCCATCCAAGGTCCTTTGTGCTTCCATATGAATTTTAGATGTTTTTTTTCCAACTCTGTGAAGAATGTTATGGGGATTTTGTTTGGCACTGCATTGAATCTATAAATGGCTTTTAGTAGGATGGTCATTTTCACAATATTAATTCTTCCAATGCATGAGCACGGGAGGTCCTTCCATTTCCTGGTGTCTTCCTCAATCTCTTTCTTTAAAGATCTAAAATTTTCATTGTAGAGGTCTTTAATGACTTTGGTCAGGGTTATTCCAAGTTATTTTTTACAGCTATTGTGAAAAGGAGTGTTTCCATGTACTTTTTCTCTGATTACTTGTTATTGGTATGCAGAAAGGCTACAGACTTTTGTAGATTCATTTTGTAACCTGCCACTTTACTGAACATGTTAATAATTTCTAGGCATTTTCTGGTGGAATTTTTGGTGTCTCTTGGCTATAATATCATATCATCTGCAAAATTGGGTATTTGATCTCTTCTTTTCCAATTATTACTCCTTAAATTTCCTTCTCTTGTGTTATTGCTCTTTCAAGAGTTTCAAGTGCTATAAGCACTATATTAAAAAGGAGTGGAGATAGTAGGCACCCTTGCCTGGTTCCTCATTTTAATGGGAATGCTTCCAGTTTTTCTCCATTTAGAATAATGTTGGTTGTGGGTTTGTTATAGATGGCTTTAATTATGTTGATGTATGTTACTGCCAGTCCAATTCCCTCTAAGACTTTGAATATAAATGTATGTTGAATTTTGTCAAAGGCTTCTCTGCATCTATTGAGATGACCATGTGGTTCTTGTCTTGAGTCTATTTATATGATTTATGATGTTTATTGACTTATGTATATTGAACCCTCCCTGCATCTCTGGAATAAAGCCAAGTTGATTATGGTTGATGATCTTTTTGATGTGTCTTTATACAGTTTGTAAGTATTTTGTTGAGAATTTTTGCAACTATGTTCATTAAGGATATGGGTCTATAGCTTTCTTTTTTGGTTGTGTCTTTACCTGGCTTTAGTATTAGAGTGATACCAGATTCATAGAAGTAATTTGGAAGTTCTTCCTCCATTTCTATATTTTTGAATAAATTAAATAGTATTGGATGTAGATCTATAAGTGTCTGCTAGAATTCTGCTGTAAATCCATCTTGTCCTGCACATTTTTTATCCGGTAGGTTTTGTACTACTTGTCAATTTCTTTATCTGTTATGGGTCTGTTTAAGCTGTTGATCTCTTCTTGGTTTAATTTTGGTGGTTCCCGTGCTTTTAGATACCCGTCCATTTCTTTTAGGTTTACAAATTTAGTGGCATATAGGTTCTTAAAGTATTCTCTGACAATGTTCTGGATCATTTTGGTATCTGTTGTGATGTTTCCCCTTTCATCTATAATTTTGTTCATTTGGAGGTTCGCTTTCTTTTTTTTTTTTTTTTTTTTTTTTTTTTTTGGTTATCTGAGCTAGCGGTCTGTCAATCATGTTTATCTTTTCAAAGAACCAGCTCTTGGACTCATTGATTCTTTGTATTCTTTTCTTTGTTTCTATTTCATTAATTTCTGCCCTGATTTTTGTTATTTCTTCTTGTCTGCTGGGTTTGGGTTTCATTTGCTGTTACTTTTCTATTGTCTTGAGTTGTAATGTTATTTATTTGGGTTCTTTCTGATTTTTTAATGTAGGCACTTAGAGCTATAAACTTTCCCCTAAGGACTGCTTTCAATGTGTCCCAGAGGTTTTGTTGTGCTGTATTGTCCTTTTCATTTAGTTCCAGGAATACTTTTATTTGTCTTAATTACTCCTTTGACCCATTCATCATCAATCAGGAATGTGTTTTTTAATCTCCATGTGTTGATGTAGTTGCTAGGGTTTCTTCCAGTGTTGATTTTAAGCTTTATTCCATTGTCATCTAATAGAATGCATTGAATTATTTCAATATTTTTGTATTTGTTGAGGCTTTTATTGTGCCACAGTATATGGTCAATTTTGGAGACTGTTCCATGGGGTGCTGAATAGACAGTATATTCCTTCGTGCTTGGGTGGACTATTCAGTAGATATCTGTTAGGCCCTTTTGATGTATGTATTACTTAATTCAGATGTCTCTCTGTTAATTCTCTGTCCTGTTGACCTATCTAATAGAGACAATGGGGTATTGAAGTCCTCCACTATTAATGAGTTGAGATTAATCTGGGTCTTAATGTCCTATAGTACTGATTTTATGAAGTTGGGTACACCAGAGTTTGAATGAATTCACCAGAGTGAGTATATATTCATGACTGTAATAGCTTCTTGGTTAGTTGTTCCTTTGATCAGAATGAAGTGGCCCTCTTTATCTCTTCTGATTAGTTTTAGTTTAAAGTTTCTTTCATCAGATATTAGAATGGCAATGCCTGCTTTTTTTCTTAATACCAATCACTTGGTATATTTTTTCCATCTTTTCACCTTAAGGTAGTGCCTCTCCTTGAAAGTGAGATCAGTTATTTGCAGACAACAAAAAGATATGTTTTGTGTCTTAATCCATCCATTTACTCTGTGTCTTTTGACTGGGGAGTTCAGTCCATTGATA
>NW_008349975.1:5886312-5891134 GCF_000622305.1 Nannospalax galili | reverse complement strand
ATATTTATATTGATTTCTGTCATTTTGATTTCTGTTCACCTTCTTGGTGTAACTGCATTTCCACAGTTTTACCTTCATTAAGTTTCTTTCTGTAACCCCTTGGGTATAGTCATTACTTTCTCAGCTCTTTGTATTGCTTTAAGAACTCGCTGAAGGGCTGCTTTTGTGAACCTGAATTCTTTCAAACTATTTATGTCACAGAAGATTTTTCTTTCCCACTTCAACTATAATAGACATTTTGGCTGGGTAAAGTAATCCAAGTTGCCATCCATAGCATTTAGAACTGGGAATACTTTTTTCTATGGTCTTCTGGCTTTCATAGTTTGCACTGAAAAGTCATCTGTAATTCTGATGGGTTTTCCTTTATATGTGACTTGTTTTCTTTTGCAGCTTTCAATATTCTCTCTTTGTTCTGTACATTTAGTGTTTTTACTTTGATGTCCCATAGAGAATTTCTTTCCTGGTCATGTCTATTTGGTCATCTACATGCTTATTGTATTTCTGTGGGCATGTCTTTCTTTAATTTTGGGAATTTTTTTTCTACAATCTTGTTGAAGATCTGGTCCATACCTTTATCCTGAGATTCTTCTCCTTCCTGTATGCCTATGATTCATAAGTTTGGTCTTTTTATGGTGTCATACAATTCATGCATATTCCATTTTTGTGTTTTCTTAAATTTTTCATAATTTTTGCTTGAGTGGTCTAATTCATCCACTTTATCTTCCAGTCTTGATATTCTGTTTTACATTTCATTCATCCTATTGGTGAGACTGTCTCCCATCTTTTCTAATTGGTTTACTGTTTCACTTCCTTATTCATTTCAGCCTGAGCATTCATCAATACTTCTAACTCTTTTCTGAATTCTTTCAGAAGTTTATCCCGACCTTCTTTGAGTTCTTTCATTTCTTAGTTTGTGTATTCTTTAAATTCACTGAATTCTTTTATCATGTTTATAATTATTCTTTTGAGTTCCATGTCCTGTGTTATCTCTAGAGGGTTCTCATTTCACTCCTCTAGAGGACAGATGGTACTTGGTGGGGATATATTATTTTGAATTTTCATGTTATTATTTTTTCTCTGTGACTTTGACATGTGGATTTCCTTTGTAGATTTTGGTTCTTGTGGGAGACACAAGCCTCCTTTGTTGAGTTTAGGTCTGCTTCTTTTTGTAAACTTGCTGTGCCTTTGAGGTTTACTTGTTAGACATGAAAAGCTGATTGGTTTAGGCTTCAAGTTCTCTCTTTTGATTTTATATTCAAGTGGCCAAATTGCTTTCATCTTGCTGCTCAGGAGCTCCCACGGAGGCCCAAGATGGATAAAAATCAGATGCTCTCAGGCTTTCTCCTAAGGTCTGGATCCCTCCAGGAAAGATGCTGGCCTCAGGAATTTGAGGGCTGGGCTGGCCTGGGAGCAGGGCCAAGGAAAGATGCTGGCCCCAGGAATGTAAAGGGAGGTGGGGGAGAAAAGAGGCCTGAGGGTTCCTGGGGATTATGGAGAGGAATTAGATTGATATGGAGGCAAAGGATGAGGATGCAATGTGGATTCTGGGGTATGAGGTCAGTCCACGGGTCTGGGGTATCATGACATGAGATGGGCCAGTGCCCCTGCTAGAAGGAGAGATGGGATGGGAGAGCTGGGAGGATGAATGAGGCTAGGGGAAGTCAAGGCACAGTGGGCACAGCAGCCAAATTTACCCAGGTAAGCTGCTGGATCCTGGTATGGCTGGTTTCTTATTGGTGGTAGTTTTTTTTGTTTGTTTGTTTTTTTCTAAACACCATTTATTAAAAGTTCTAGTAGCAAAAATTTTCCTCAACTAAGGAAGAAAAGGAAAAAAACCACAGACTTCTACCATATGTGTCTGCAATGTCATTTTATTTTAGTCACAACTCTACAATCATAGATGAGCTAAGTACATAGATCTTCACAGAATTATATCCTTCATCATTCTTAGAACATATACTTGCATCCTAATTCACTTGAACACATTCCAGAAAAAACTTTCAGTCTCAATCACCAAAATTCCTATTCATGTCTTTATCAATAATTACATCTTAAACCATATCATTAACTCAATTAAGCAGAACAATCACAATTTCAGACACAATTTTCTAAGAAATGCTTCTCAAGTAAGTATATAGAAAGAATATAGCACCTAACTTTTTACTCCAGGTAAAGAGCTGACCATATTTTACATTGTTGGTTATTCAAAACCTAACTTACTTTGCTTCTTACACCATCCTTATTTATTTGTAACCCTTTCTTGTCTTTCCCCCATCACTTTCACCTGTGACACCCCTGGTAAACATCTGGTTAGGGACAATTTTATATTTTGTCCCATTACCCATATGACCAAATGTAATTGGAGAGAAACAATGATTCATATTGATTGATTTGGATACAAAGTTGAGTCCAAAATTCTCCAGTAAGATTTAGCTCAGCTTGTTCTAGTCCCCTAACCATGTTATTCTCCTTTTCATGATTATTTAATAATTTCTCCTTTCTTTACCAATCTATCATACAGTTCCTTTCTCCTTGTTCTACTACTTGTTATTTCATTATGTATTTCCACTGCATCTTTACTTACCTAATTTATTTTACTTGAAATAATGTTGGATAAAGATTCTTTGCTTCTATTTGAGCACAGCATATAACAAACAATTTACTCCTACAAATTTTTTCTTCACATTACTTTTTCTATAGATGCGAAAATATTCTGTCCAGCATTCATTTACATCCCTTTTGTTCCATTTAAGAAATATAAATTTGGCCTCCTAACTTGCCACAGTTTCTGTTGAAGTCAGATTTCATTCTCATTAACAATAATGCTCTTCTCCAAAAGAAAACAAAGCTGAATCAGGAACCTTCACAGTCTCCCTCCTGCCTCTTCCTTAGCCCATCTGAACTAGAATTTTGAAAAACCATCACACTGAATCTGATCTTCTCAAGTATGCCTGTGACCCTTGTATGTAATCACTTGACACAGTACTTCTTAAAATATTTTCTACTCTACTGTACTTTTCTACCACAAACAGGGGCTTCTGTTTTCTAGTCTACTGTACCTGCACTCTAGTCCCTCACTTAGGACCTTCAAATGTCAGAGTAGTCCGGAGTGCCACATTCTTCTGTCCCTTCTCTCATTCCCAGCATATTTCTTCAAATAGTACATTTAAAATATCATATCATCTCAATACATATTTAATGAATGAATGAGTGAAAAAATTAATGCAACACTCTGTGAGAATTAATCACAGTTCCTCTTGAGTGTCTTTGCCGTAGGTTAAGATGCGTAACAGAAAGGCTAGTTTAACAGTTTCTAGATAAATGATTTAGAAATAGAATGTTAAAAGTCCAATAATCATAATATATATGATCTTGATGCCCAAGTTTTAAATAATTTCTACTCAAATATGAACTGTCTCCCGACATCTTTACATGGAAATAGAAAAGACATCTCCAATTTTCTAAGATTAAAATAGATCTCTTGATTCCAGGTCTTTCTTTGAACACATTATATTTAACAATAAAAAGATAAATCTTCACTTACATTATAGTTCATTGTAGAAAATGGCAGCAAAACCACCCTTTAATTAGGTTAAGTGCTTTGCGTCCACTCTTCTCTCCCATTCCAAAGCATGTAGTTCTGGGAGTTCAACCTGCAAAACAGATGCTAAATCTGAGTGGTTCTTCCAATTACATGACAACCCATCTTTCAGTTTAAGACATTTTCAACTCTCTTTTGGAAGGCTTATATATTTTTCTTCTTATGTTGGCACTTTCCATTCAGACAATCACAAAGACCTTTTAAATATGTGGGCCATATATCAAAGGATGCCCTGTTCAAAAATTTTCCCTTACTTTCAAAATAATAACTAAATTCTCAAAAATTTAGCAAAAACTCAATTCTCAACAATTATTAAATATATTAAATTTGATTCAACAATATATTAAATTTGATTCTAAAATATAATCCTAAATGATTACATAATGCTCTGAATTCTGTCCACAGAGTTTTCATGCTCAACATTTTCAGATATATTTTTTTACTGTTCCTGAATACACCGTGTTTAATTCAAACTTGTACTTTGCTTGTGTGACCTTTTCAATTTGGTGTCTTATTTCTTCTTTAATATATCTCTTCAGAGAAACATTCTAAAGCTATTTAAAATGCTTTCCTGTGGTTCTCTTTACCATGCTACCCTAACTTACATCACCGATGCATTATCTTTATTTTTTGCATCATTACTTACATCACAGTTGGCTTTGTTTGTATTTAATAGTTGTCTTTACAAATAGAAGATAATTGCACCAAATACAAGGACTTATTCTAAGCTACATCCCAGTATGTGAATTAGTGCCTGGCACAGAAGTTTTCAAACCATACTATTTAAAGGAACAGTGACACAAACTTAAAGAATGCTCTCATTATCCCATGTAGGTTTTATAATGTATGCTGACTAATTTTAAATCTGAATCATTTAGCATTATATATTAGAATCAAATTTAATATAGATTGATGTACTATATCAAAGAATGCATTTATTATTTTTAATACTCCTGATATTACTCAATATATTATGTTGTTGTTGCCTACCTTAGTGGGCTAGCTATTTGAGGACTCTCCGTTGGGGGCAGGAGGAGAACAGGCGCGAAGTCAATGGTGCAGACTTCGGGAGACTCACTCAGCAGTTAGCAAGCAAGCTCATTTATTGTGCTCTTAGGGCTTTCTTTTTTTTTTTTTTGTTATTCTAAAAATTTGTATTTTATTTTAAAGTTATATATATATATATATTTTTGTGCTTCATAGGACTTTATTTTATTTATT
>NW_008349975.1:5874024-5885832 GCF_000622305.1 Nannospalax galili | reverse complement strand
TTTTTGTTTTTTAATCATTATTTTTTTAATTTTTTTTTTCATACAGAAGAATTCATTCCAAAGCAATTGACATTGAGACGTTTTCACATGCATTTCTAATCTCTATATACATGACTATCACTGGTCACAGTCGCCCACCTTCTGAGCTCCTCGGCATCTGAGCATGAATACAAACTCATCAGATAGACAGAAGGGCAGACAGGGGGAATGGATGAGGGTGCTGACAACACAGTGGACAGTGACAGGGATGGCAGAGTATGGAGCCTCTAGTGGGAGAGGGCTTTCTTTTATAACCCTCGCCTTATCCTCATTGGTCCATTTGGCCGTGTGTCTCCTCTTCATTGGTGCGGCACGCTGTCCTCTGTGTCATTTGATGTTGTGCTTTATGGCAGGTTTATGTTAGCCTGAATGACGGAAGTATTTACTGGCCCATTTCCCCACAATATTATACGGATGAATATCTACTTTAAATGCAGAAATATATCCTCAGATTTTAGTATGTTCATGTCTCGTTAAACAGAAAATAATTAGCTTTCAAGTTCTTTTAACTATATTCCACTCTCAAAAATATATTTTATTAAAGTAGCATTGATATATACATCCCTGAATTTGCATAAATTCACATAATTTAATTGAAAATTCATAACATTTTTTATCCTTATGTGATATATTTCTATATTTCTATTGTATTTTTTTATTCTGTTAGGTCCATAATATTTCATTTAAAATTTTATATTTCTGTTTAATTGATTTTATGATTCATAAACCATTTCTAAAACATTCATAAAACATTTTACAAAGCACTCAGTTGGGTCATGGGAGAGTTTAAGAAAACAAAAGAAGAAAGCAACAATAACAAAATGTTTCATCTCTAAACCTAAAAAATATTCTCTAGATTGAAACCTTATTGCACTTTTATCATCCTTCGTCCTTTTACCAGAAGTAACGCCAAGCTTTTAGGTACATGCTTTATTTGATGGGCTTAATGCAAATCCAGGTCAAAAAGTTATATAATATGATATGTGTGCTGCCAACACATTACTTTCCATTTAACTATTCTAAACAATGTACAAACATTTTACATTTCGTTTTCATCTAGGTTTTGAGAAACAAAGCAATGAAAGCAACATTTTGGGTGCCCTGACACTGGAGGGCAAATCAAAGTGCCACCTGAAAAACCTCCGGTTTGTTCTGAGACTTAAGTGGAGCACACTGCTATACAAACCTAGGAGGTGTTCTGGGAACTCTCCATGTGATGACCACAAACCTTAAAAACAGAACTACTAAATGTGAATCATTTTTCATCAGTGTCTTCTTGTGTATCTACTGAAAACAAAAACCCTCATAATAAAAGTTACTTAAAAATTCAGAAGCATTTCCACATGAATGCAAAAAGTAAATGGCTAGTAGATATATAGTGGATAAAACGGGCTTTATTCTGAGGAAGATATGATGAAAAATTTAACGTCAGAAGTAATCAGTAATATTTCTTTTGTTGTTGGTTTGGTTTGGTTTCATTTTATTGAATTTTTTTTTGAGACAAGGTCTCACTATGTAACCCTGACAGGCCTGGAATTCACTATGTAGACCAGGATGGCCTCACATTCACAGAGATCTGCCTGTCTCTGCCTCCCAAATGCTTGGAATAAAGGCATGCACCACCACACAACCAACCTATCATTTCTTTTAAAAAGAAATTCATTACACATTTGAAAAAAATTGGCAGAAATTCACTGAGAAACAATCACTGTTAAAGGGTCTCATATATCATCATCTTGTAGAGCCATTCACCAGTCCAAGATATCACCTCAGAATCTAATTAAGAAATAAGCTGACTTGTGATGTGTTTTCCAGTATAGCAAGAATCACATCTCAACTTCATTATTGTAATTATTGTATATAAACAACACCAGATTTTAGAAATTTTATAAATAGTACCTTTCAGAAATTAAATTTTTCATGTTTATGGTCTTCTAAAATCATCAGGCAATATACAGGTTTAAACAATGCAAAAACACATGTACATTCAAACATCAAAATAGAACAAAGATCAGATAATTCCTTAAAGCACAAGCACTGTGAAACAATAGTATACATCGAATACCTAGGATCATTATAATTTTACGTAGTAAGCATATATTTCAATTTTCTAATATTATGAAAAAGATGAAACTAAATCAGATTACACTGTAGTTTCCAATAAGAGCAATCATCACTGGAAACTGGATACAGTGCTTATGATCTCTGCTGAAAGATTTCTGAGAATATATAGTCTACTGCTTACAGATTATTAAAGCATGTATTTATATACTTACTTTTATATATATGATGGAAAGATTACCACATATATCTACATATATGATCAATATATCCCTGTTATACACTTTACATTCATTTGCATATGGATTTGCTAATATAGGCATATTATATAACATTTCTTAGAGTTATTGTATATATAGGCTCACATCCTTATTCTTTGTATGTGTATAAAAAATATAGTGTCTTTAGGTTTATTATGTACAAAATGTGCTTTTTTGTACAATGCATATATAGATAGATGGTGGAGAAGGTTACATTGATAACAGACAGGAATTCCAAGGGAGATAAATGACACTTTGACTAAAATGATGGACATCTCAAAAGGATAAAATTATCAGTATTATACATAATAGTATAATAGGATTTATATTTTTAAATTTATGTGTATGTTGGGAGTGTGGATGGGTTTATTTGAACCATGTTTGTGCAGGTTGCCCCAGAGCCCAGATATCCAGCCCCAATAGAACTTTTAATAAAGCAAAATTTAAGAATAATAAAAGACTATCCATATTTTGAATTATAGGTTTTTAAAAATTTTTTCTTATGTTTTCTTAAAATTTTATTATTTTTAATTTATGTGTATGCATGTATTGCCTGTATGTAGGTAAGTGCACCAGTGTCATGCAATGCCCACAGAGGTCAGAAGAGGCTGTCGGATTCCCTCGGACAGGAGTTACAGACAGTTGTTAGCTGCCATGTGTGTGCTGGGATTTGAACCTGGGTCTGCTGCAAGAACAACCAGTGTTCTTCTTAACCATAGAGCCATGATTCACTTAATATCAAACTTCTGGAAAGCTATAAATGTGGTTGATAATTCTGAAACTTTATTTCAGAATAAAATTATCAAGTATGTATGATACAATCTCAAAGAGAAAACAAATGTCAAGTTTCTATACCCATTAAAAGAGTAAAAATTATGTTGCCTATGTACATGCAGTAGAATTTATTAAATATCAGTTTCAAAACTATTAAAACTATTCTTGAATTAAAAAGATGGCCACAGTTGTCTAAATCATCTGGTGGTCAAGGAAGAAGTTGAAAAGGAAATAGAAATTATTTCTAGGGGCTGGAGAGATGGCTCAGCAGTTAAGAACACTGGTTGTTCTTGCAGAAAACCCAAGTTCGAATCCCAGCACACACACATGTCAGCTAACAACTGTCCGTAACTCCAGTCCCAAGGGTTCCAGCAGCCTCTTCTGACCTCAAATAGTTCTCTATAGTGCTGGCCCACCACCTATTTTTCACCTCCCCTTTGGCCACTTGTTTCATTGAGCTTATGTGGGTCCTGCACTCAATGCCACCACTGCAACAGACTCACATGAACAAGCCTCCAGTGGCCTGGAAGCCTCCAGCTCCCCGTATTTGTGAACCATCCTTGGATCTTACAATCTTTCTTCCTTCTCTTTCATAATGGTCCCTGAGCCATAGGTGGGTGAGGGTCAGATCTTGGTAAATCAGTTATTATGTTCACAGGATTCACAGCTGGGTAAGGTGGGTGATTATTGTTTTCCTTCTGGTAGCATACATAGCAACTTCCAGCACTATGAACACCATACAGTGGAGCTAAGGCTCTGAAGCCAACACTAGTTAATTTCATCTTATTTGTTCTACAGTTCATGTATGTACTGCCTTCTGTAATAAGTTCATTCCATCCAATTCTGGTGGGTAACCAAGATCAGGGTCAATGGCCAGTATTGTTTGAAAGTCAATGATACCACTGGTCAACAGCTTGTAGAAAGAGTCCATTCATAACTCATTTTAGCCTATGATATGTAGAAAGGGCAAAGACCCCTGTCATAGGATAACTCCCTTTAATCTCTTTTTATGATGAACATGTATATACTTTAAGTAGCTTATATAATGGTAGGTTTCCATATGACTTTTTCTAAAGGTCTTTAGTGTTACTTATTCCTCCCCATACTTCCTCCACTACACTTCCCTCCCATTTTCCACCCCATTTAACCTTATATTTTCCATCCCATTTAACCCTTCCTGTTATTTTGAATCACATATTGGAGAGAGTAGGGAATATATTAGAACTTTTAGACACAGGAAAGGACTTTCTACAGTGTAAGCATTAGATACAATAATTGACAAATGAGAGCACATGAAAATAAAAAGCTTCTGTACAGCAAAGGACACCATCATTCAAAGTGAAATGGCAACTTAAAGAATAGGAAAAAGTCTTTACCAGCTATATATCTGACAGAGGGTTAGTATCTACCTATACAAAGAACTCAAAAAACTAATCATCAAATAAACAAGCAACCCAATTAAAAAGTGGGACAAGGAACTGAACAGGGAGTTGTCTAAAGATGAAACACAAATGGCTGAGAAATACATTTTAAAAAGTTCAACATCTTTAGTCACAGGGAAAATCACATTAAAACCACTTTGATTTCCTCTTACCCCTCTCAGAATGGCAAAGATCCAAGAAATAAAATATTACAAAAACTGGCAAGGATGTAGAGAAAGCAGAATTCTTACCCACTGCTGGTAGGATTGCACACTGGTGAGGCCACTATGGAATTCAGTGTGGAGATTCCACAAAAAGCTTGAGATTAACCTATCCTATGACCCAGCTGTACCACTCTTATATATACACCCAAAAGACTCTACGCACTACTACAGAAATACCTGTTCATTCATGTTAATTCCTGCCCTTTTCATAATAGCCAGAAATTGGAAACAATTTAGATGTCCATCCATCAGCTGTTGACTGGATGATGATGGTGTGGTGCATATTCACAATGGGATATTATTTAGCTCTTAAATAAATGAAATTTGAAGCTAGATGGATTGAACTGGAAATAATCATCCTGTATGAGGTAACCCAGACTCAGAAAGACAAATGCCACATATTCTTTCTCATAGCCGTATTTTAGGTTAGAAATCTTACATATGCACATTTTAATTTGAAAATTCGAAGAGGCCAAAAATCTAATAAACATCCATAAGTATGCAAGGGGAAGCTTCCTGAAAGGGGTTGTAAAACACAGTAATGTGAAGGGGGGAAAGGGTAACATTAATCAAATTATACCTTTTTAAATTCACCAAATTATTTCTGTTTTCTTTTGTTGTTGCTGTTGCTTTTGAGACAGGGTCTCTCTCCACAGCCCCCGTTGGTCTGGAATTTACTATATAGACCAGATTGAACTTGATCTTACAGCCAGTTTCTGTCCCCTGAGTGCTGAGATTTAAGGCGTGTGCCACCATACCCAGCTTATATTCAATAAAATTTAATTTTAGAAGATGAATGGAGTCTGACATTTGAGTGTGTGTTTTAATCCTAGCAGTTGGGAGGAAGACACAGAAAAATTAGGTAAATCTCAAGTTTGAGGTCAGATTGGACTACAAAGAGAGGTGGCTGAGTTTACAGACAACACAATAAATTAAATAATTCAATCAAGGGCAGGCCCCAACCTTAGCCAAAGAATAATTGGGAGATGATTAACTGCTGGGTGAGGGAGAGTTGATCCTCTTTAAGGGAGTGACTCTAGGTAGGCTGACTTGACCCCAGTGGATGAACTTGCTCTGCAATGTCTGGGTACACTAACTTGACTTGCTAGGCCTTAACATAAATGACAGAATGCATGAGATCCAGTGGGAGGAGCTATGGGAGTGGGCAGATGGGGGAGAGGTTACTAAGATGATTAAGATGTTCGGTATGAAATACACAAAAATTCAGTAAAATATACAGTAAATAAATAACTCACTATGCTTAGCCATTTGCTTATTGTATGAATATAGCCAGATCACGCAATGATCGTATCGTTATTTGTCTTTAAGAAATTAGAAGAATAGGAGAGGATAATTTTAGGAAATTTTTAAAATTAGTATTTCTTTAATAACCTAGAATAAATGAATTGTAAGTGAGCACATCCATAAGTCATTGCATTTCTCCACTTTTTAAAACTCAACCAGTTTCATACTAACAGTGGTTTCCTTTATGGTTACAAGATGGTGAAGTAAATTCATATATTTGGTATACATATGATAATGTCCAGGAGCTCAAGGTGGAACATGTTATCAGTGTATTCTGCAAAATGATAAACTCTTCCTCAGGAGCACCAAACACATATTTACTTATTTCTCATTGGGTGCAGTACATATGAATACCCTAGAATCAATCACTGACAAGGAAAAAAAGGCAACAAATGACCTATATCAATCAAGATTTCAACACTAAGAATAATGTCCTAAACGCTTGTGTCATATGGTACAGGAGTGTATACATGAAATAGATTGCTCCTCTATAAAATTAATTACAATTCATTATAATTCTAATTAAAGATGGTGAAGTAGATGTTGGATAGAAAAGTAATTGTACCAAAGGAAGGTTTTCTCTAGACTTTTGCGTAAAGTCATAAATTTTCATTATACCTTCAAATAATTTTGAAAATGAAAGTAAATTTTCCTATTTTTTTGTTGTCTAATAAGTATTTTGTAATTTCAAAGGATAAGCTTATTGATATTCCGATCAAATTGCTATTGTAATAAAGCTTACTTGTTGCAGTATGGCATATAAAATATGATAAACTTCTGTAACTTGAATATTCATCCAAATATTATACATGAAAAATATGAAAACGGTGTAGAAAGAAAATTAGGATCCAAACCTTAACTTCAGTAATGAAGGTATTGCTAACAAGTGAACTTACAAAAAAAGGCTCTATACACCTTACGATTAAGAGAATACAAATTAAAATACTAAGATTTTATCACTTGGTATCAGTGATATGTTCATTTGATATCACTATCAAAATATTTTTATTGTCACTAAATATGGAAGATTAACAACAACATATGCCAGTGATGTGAAGCAGAAGCTTGCCATTACTGTTAAGATGTAAAGCCACACAGAAACTTAGAAGACAATTTTGCAGTTTCTTACACAACATAGCCTTTATCATACAATCTAGCAATTGACCTTCATGATATTTACAACAGGGGTTGGACACTTATTTACATACATACACACACAGAGAGACACACACATCTTCACGTGAGTATTTTATAGTTAATTTATTCTTAATTTTCAGAAGTTATAAGGAATCCAGATGTCTGTTTTTACATGAATAGATAAATGGGGATACTCAGGCAATGGAATACTATTTAGCACTTAAAAGAAAAATAGTATCAAGCTAAAAGACATGAAGGAAGTTAAAAGTGTCTGTCACTAAGTGAAAGAAGTCAGAAGGGCTACATACTCATAAATAAAACTATATGATAGGACTTCAGAAAAGGTAAAACAAACAAAGAAAAAAAGATCAGTCGATTCCAGGGATGAATGGGAAGAATGGGTTAACAGAGCACAGATTTTTGAGAACAGTGAATGGTTTCTGAATACCATTTTCATAGATACATGATGAACACATGCAAACTCCTCAAGACTGGGAATATAAAATCATACAATCACTTTGAAGAACTTTTGCAGTTTCTACAACACTAACCATATTTCCATCATATCATCTAGTAAATTGAACATCTTGGTACATTATTCAAAGAAAGTAAAAGCATATCTACACATAAACTTCATAATATATAATATTGTGAGATACATTAAATTCCAGAAAGTTAAGAATATGGAATAGAAGAGAATCATACAGTTCTGACATCCTACCAGCTTCATGCAAAGTAGTGATGGACTGAGTTCAGAAGCAGGTTCAAAGAAACACTGGAAAGACATGATGAAGCTTCAGAGAGAAGTGTTAGGGACATGTCATTCTGTGAAGGTTGTGCAAATACTTCACTTTAAGGAAATCAGTGTCAGTTTCAGAAATTATTCATTGTAATTTATCAGTTGACACAAATATACACAGACATCTTTTTCCTAGAAGTTAGGACTCAGAAAATTCAGTTTCACAGCAAAATAATGGTACTCCTCTAGGGTTCAGATAAAAATGTCTCAAGGAGGAAATGGTAATTCATTAAGAGATTTAAAAATATTCCAAGAGAAAAGGAACATAAAATAAAACTCATGTTTGGGCTAATAGCATTTCAAAGTTATGAAATTGTGAAAGGTCAGCAGTACATTGAATGCTATTATTTGAGATGAGCAGAACCTAATCAGTGGATTTTATTCCAGATAAAACACATCTGGGGTATTAATAGTAAAAATTCAATGCAGAGAATTTTTTTTTCAGTTGAGTTCTCGTCTTGGGGATGGTGGACAACTTACACATATATGGTCACATTCTGGATGAGGTGGCTCTTCCTTCCCCTCCCTCCTTCAAGAGCTGTGTGTTTGTGATATTCTGAAATCTTAAGCAGTAACAAGTAAAGATATAAAATTGATTATGTTTAATAAATAACTACTATTGATGGTTAGTCCAGTTATCCTTTGATATCATTAATTTTCTGCTCTCTTTAAATCAGATTGAAGGGAAAATCTGTGTAGCCCAAATCTTCTGAATCAGAAGGAACAGTACACATTCCTCTAAGCTCCTGGCCGTGCCGAATGAAAATGTCAGCTCAACCTGCATGGAAAGTCTTTCAGGATGATACTAGGTAGAATACAATACTAAAACTTGGAGGAAGTTTCCTCTAATTTAAAAGTTCAGCGCAACGAACTATCTAATCACCTGGGTCAGAAAATTTAATTTGAACTACAATCCATTGGACATCGAGCTTTATCATGCAAGGTTTGAATACTTCATTTTATCTCACTGCAGCAGTGGTGACCTCACCGGACATGGGACTGGAAAACATGTAGGTGGAAGAGTTGCAGAACTAGCTTCCATTCTGGTGTTCAGATAGCTGGGAAGATTATTATGAACCCTTTTATCACACAGCAGAACACTTGACAAATACAACACCACCTGTAGGCAGTGTCTGGAAGATCCAGCCATGGAAAAAATGCTTGCTTTAGGGGTAGCAGATGGAACTATCCCTGGAGTTAGCCATCTCTATTCACAGGAAAGTTGGTGTTCAGGGGCTGATCATGACTAAATAACATGAAGGAAGTAAAAGAAAAAAAATATATTAAAAGAGAATGTATCCAGGGCTGAAGAGTTGGCTGAGGGATTGAGAGCACATCATGCTCTTCCAGAGGATCTGGTTTTGGTTCCCAGCACTCATGCCTGGTAACTTACAACTGCCTCTAAGTGAAGATCCTGGGAGTGTGACACTCTCTTTGAGTCTCTGCAGTCACTCACTCACACACATATTTATGTACACACACGGACGCATGGACATAAATAAAAATAAATCTTAAAAAAAAAGAATTAATCCAACTATGGACGGAGGAAGAAGCCCCATTGCCACTGGTTTCTGTTCTTTTAGTCTTCCCCACTGGATGAAGAGTGGCACTTTTGCCTTCTGTTTTAATTCCCACTTTCAAATTTCTTAATTGTTTCCAAAGATCATTCTTTTTGACCCTTCAAGCAATTATGCATTCTTTACAGAATGATCAGAGTAGTATGAATAGAAGTTAAGGCGTCCAGAATTAGTTATGGAGCTTGTTTTATCCACAAAGTGTTGAGAAAATCTGTAGCTTTGCTCAGCTTCCCTGGGCTGTACAACCTGCCAGCCTCTTTCCTGGACACTGGGGCTGACCTCTAGGCCCTGAACCACCACTGTTTCCTGATCTCTTGCATCCAGATGAACCCAGCTTCTTCTCACAGTCCCCAGGAGTCCTCTGGGCATGGTCCTGCACTCATTTCCCTCCTGGGTATGTCCAGTGTGCCCTCTGCATCTTGACTCCCTCAGCCTCATTCACCTTCCCATCTCCCCCACCTGTCTCTCCTCCAAGCTTGGGTACTGTCCCATTCCTTGTCTTGGCACCATAGACACTGGGAGAACCACCACTACTTCCTGATCCTTTGCATCCAGACCAACCCAGTTCCTTCTCACAGTCCCCAGGAACCTCCTGGACCTGGTCCTGCCCTCACCTCCCTCTGCTTCCCTGGGTTGCACAACTCGCCAAGAGCTGACCTCTTGGCTTCCTGATCCATTGCATGCACACCAACCCAGTTCTTCCTTGCAGTCCCCGAGAGCCCTTGGAGCCTCTTCCCACCCTCATCTCCTTTTGAATTTCTGGGTGGCATGGCCACCAGCTGCCCAAAACCAGCATCTTTCCTGGGCCCTGCTCCCAGGCCAGTCAAATCACCAAATTCCTGAGGACAGCATCTTTCCTGGAGGGATCCAGACCTTAGGAGAAAGTCAGAGAGCATCTGATCTTTGTCTGACTTGGGCCTCTGTAGGAACACCTGAAAGCAAAACAATCTAGTCACTCCAATATAAAATCAAAAGAGAGAACTGGAAGCTTAGTTGAACCAGGTTTTCATGCCCAAAAGGTAAATCACAAAGTCACATTAAGTTTACAAAAGAAGCAGACTTAAACTTGAAGGCTTGAGTCTCACATAAGAATCAGAAACTACAAAAGAAAGTTACATGACAAAAATCACAGAGAAAAAATAATAACATGAAAAACCTAAATAACATACCCCCACCAAATATCAATAATCCTCTAGAGGAGTACAATGAGAACCCCCTAGATGTAATGCACAACATGGAACTCAAAAGAACAATTATAAACATGATAAAAGAATTCAGTGAATTTAAAGAACGCACAAACAAAGGAATCAAAGAACTGAAGGAAGATAGGGATAAACTTCTGAATGAATTCAGAAAAGAGTTAGAAATATAAAGACTACTCAGGCTGAAATGAAGAAGGAAGTGAAACACTCAGGGAGCCAGTTAGAAATGACGGGAGAAAGCCTCACCAATAGGATGAATCAAATGGAAAACAGACTATCAAGACTGGAAGATAAAGTAAACGAACAAGACCACTCAAGCAAAAATTATGAAAAATTTAAGAAAGCACAAGAATGGAATATGCAAGAATTGTGTGACACCATAAAAAGACCAAACTTACAAATCATAGGCATACAGGAAGGAGAAGAACCCCAAGATAATGGCATGGACAAGATCCTCAACAGAATCACGGAAGAAAAATTTCCCAAATTAAAGAAAGACATGCCCATACAAATACAAGAAGCATATAGAACACCAAACAGACAGGACCAGAAAAGAAACTCTCCATGGCACATCATAGTAAAAACATTATACATTACATGTACAAAACAAACAATTCTGAAAGCTGCAAAAGAGAAACAACAAGTCACATATAAAGGAAAACCCATTAGGATTACAGCTGACTTTCAGTGCAAATTTTGAAAGCCAGAAGAGCCTGGACTAAAGTATTCCCAGTTTTAAATGACCACAGATGCCAAGCCAGATTACTATACCTAGCCAAAATGTCTATTATAGTCGAAGGGGAAAGAAAAATCTTCCATGATATAAATAGGCTGAAGGAATTCATGTCCACAAAACAAGCGCTTCAGAGAGTTTTGGAAGTAATACAAAGAACTGAAGAAAGGAATGACTATACCCAAGGGGCTGAGGAAAGAAATTCAATGAAGGTATAACTGTGGAAAAGTACAGCTATATCAAGAATGTAAACAGAAATAAAAATGACAGGATTCA
>NW_008349975.1:5870798-5874009 GCF_000622305.1 Nannospalax galili | reverse complement strand
ATTAAATAGAAACAAGGAAACAGTACAAAGAATCAACAAATCTAAGAGCTTGTTCTTTCAAAAGATAACAAGATAGACAGACCCTTAGCTCAGTTAACCAAAAGAAAGAAAGAGCAAATACAATCAACAAAATCAGAGATGAAAGGGGAAGCATCATCACAGATACCCAAAAGATCCAGACCACTATTAGGGAATATTTTAAAAACCTATATGCTACTAAATTTGAAAACCTAAAAGAAATGGATGCATATCTAAAGTCATTGGAACCACCAAAACTAAACCAAGAAGAGATTAACAGCTTAAACAGACCCATAACACAAAAAGAAATTGAAACAGTAATAAAAAAAAAAAAACTCCCAACTCAAAAAAGCCCAGACCACATGGATTTACAGCAGAATTCTATCAGATATTTAAAGAAGATCTACATCCAATACTACTTAATTTATTCAAAAAGAAATGGAGGGAGAACTTCCAAATTCCTTCTATGAAGCCAACATCACTCTAATACCAAATCCAGGTAAAGACAACCAAAAAGGAATTCTATAGACCCATATCCTTAATGAGCATAGTTGCAAAAATTCTCAACAAGATACTTGCAAACCGCATACAGACACACATCAAAAAGGTCATTCACCACGATCAAGTCAGCTTTATCCTAGAGATGCAGGGATGGTTCAAAATATATAAGTCATTCAACGTCATAAATCATATAAATGGGCTCAAAGACAAGAACCACATGTCATCTCAATAGATGCAGAGAAGGCCTTTGACAAAATTCAACATGCATTTATGTTCAAAGTCCTAGAGGGAATTGGAATCTAGGAAACATACCTCAACATAATTAAAGCCATGTACAACAAACCCACAGCCAACATCATTCTAAATGGAGATAAACTGGAAGCATTCCCATTGAAATCAGGAACCAGACAAGGCTGTGCACTATCTCCACTTCTCTCTAACATAGTGCGAACATACCTCAACATAATTAAAGCCATATATAACAAACCCACAGCCACATCATTCTAAATGGAGATAAACTGGAAGCATTCCCATTGAAATCAGGAACAGAAAAGGCTGTCCACTATCTCCACTTCTCTCTAACATAGTGACAGATCTCCAGTGGCTCTTTTGCTTCCTGTGCCTGCATGATGATGTGAGAGCTTAGCTTCTGCTGTTCCTGCTCCAGCCACCTCCAGCCACCTTGCCTCCCTGCCATGACAGAGTGTAATTTCTCTGGAACTGTAAGCTCACATAAACTCTTCCTTCTATAAATTGTTTGGGTCAGTGTTTCTAGCACAGCAACATAAAAGTGACTAATACATATCAGAATATGGAAGGACCTCCCATGCTTATGGACTGGAAGAATTAATATTGTGAAAATCACCATCCTACAAAATCCCATTTATAGATTCAATGCAATGTCAATCCAAATCCCCATCACATTTTTCACAGAATTGGAAAAAAAAATCCTAAAATTCATATGGAAGCACAAAAGACCTTGGATAGCCAAAGCAACCCTAAGCACTAAGAGCAATGCTGAGGGGATTACTGTACCAGATTTTGAGCTGTATTACAGAGCTATAGTCATAAAAACAACAAGGTACTGGCAAAAAATAGATCCATAAATCAATGGAACAAAATTGAAGACCCAAATATGAGTACATGCAATTTTAGCTTCCTGATATTTGACAAAGTGGCCAAGATCATTCACTGGAGGAAAGACAGCATGTTCAGCAAATGGTGCTGACAAAACTGGATCTCCACCTGTAGAAGAATGAATCTAAACCCCTATCTTTCACCTTGCACAAAAGTCAATTCCAAATGGATCAAGGACCTCAATGTAAAGCCTGAAACTCTGAAACTGTTAGAAGGAAACATCGGCAAAAACCTACAAGATATAGGTGTAGGAAAGGACTTTCTAAACTGGACATCAACTGCTCAGGAAACAAGGTCAAGAATCAACAAATGAGATTTCATTAAACTAAACATCTTCTGCACATCAAAGGAGGCAACCAGGGAAGTGAAGAAAAAACCCACAGAATGGGAGACAGTCTTCACAGCAACACATCTGACAGAGGTTTAACATCCAGAATATATAACGAATTAAAAAAACAGAGAACCAAGAAATGAAGTAACCCAGTTAAAAGATGGACTAAGGAACTGACCAGAGAGTTCTGAAAAGAAGAAATAAAGGTGGCTATGAAGCATCTTAAAAGATGTTCAACATCACTAGTAATTGTTGGGAGCTATTAATATAAGCACAGCCATTATGTACATTGAGCTGTGGCAGGTTTGCTTGTTCACTTAGAGTTTATGTTTTGCACACCAGTACCTAATCTGCCAAGTCAGTAGGAATGTGTTTATAATTTAGGGAAGATGGTTAAATGGTGGAGTTCACAACAAGTATCTGACTGCTCCTTGACCCTCAGATACAGGTGGGAAAAACAGCTGTTGAAGCTAATTGAGTTAAGCAAATGGTGGCTAGCTATGATGTTCTACTGTATAAAAAGGCTGAGCTAAAATAAACAGGGGCTTCAGTCTCTTCTGACAGTCCTCCCAAGTATCTTTTCTCTGTCTCTTGTTTTTTCTTTCAGTCTTCACTCCCCCTTTCAGGTACTGTCCATCTTGGCTGGCTGGCACCGGCAAGTAATTAGGGAAATGCAAATTAAAACCACTTTTAGATTTCTTCTTACCCCAGTCAGACTGGCTACCAAATGTTGGAGATGATGTGAGGAAAGGGGAACACTCATCCACTGCTGGTTCAACCCCTATGGAAAGCAGTGTGGAGAACTCTTTAAAAACTACTAATGAACCTTATACCATTTGACCCAGTTATACCACTCATTGGCATATACCCAAAGAACTCATCGTATTGAAGAGGAACTATACATCCATGTTTGTTGCTGTGCTTTTCACAATAGCTAAGAGATGGAAGCAACCTAAGTGTCCCTCAATTTGCTCAAAACCATGAAAATGTGGTTCATTTATACAATGGAGTTTTACTCAGCAGTAAAGAAGGATGAAATCATGAAATTTGCAGGTAATTTTTTGGAACTAGAAACTGTTATACTAAGTGAAGTAACACAGAAACAGAAAAAAAAAGAAAAAGATGTTCATATGTGGATCCTAGAATCAAACCCTAATAAGTGAGTATGTATACAGACATAACTATATTAACCAGGATAATGGAAAGGTAACAGTGAGGTAAAGG
>NW_008349975.1:5864578-5870528 GCF_000622305.1 Nannospalax galili | reverse complement strand
CAAGGGTAAGGAACCAGGGAGGTAAACGTAAAGAAAGAATCTGAAAGAGAACAGTAGGAAACAGGTGTTAATAAGGGAGATATGGATAAAAATTGGGTTAGGTTTATGGAGGGGGGAGGGAAGGGTATACAGAACCTAGGGGATAAAGGGAAAGAAGGAGCTCAAGAGAGGTAGGACCATAGGAGAAGGGTATTATTAATGGAGAATGGTGAAAAATGGAGGCACCTTAATTGGGGAAACAATGATGGAGAGTTTAGACAATGCGAGTGATAAATAATGCCTACCTAGTTTTAAAAACCAGAGGGAACCATATTAGGCCAACAACTTACTGACAAATTATACATACCAGAGATCATGTCTAGGCAAGGTTTATCTGAGAACAATTGGTCTTTGCCCAAGATTTATCTAAATGGCACACAGTAATTAAAACTACCAAACTGGTGGAACTAACCTTCTTGGATGTTTAACAGACATACTTTGAGGCCTGTGCTAATTTGGTCAGAGGGACAGAAAGGACAGTTTTTGCTCCTTGCCCTCTGTGGTGGTTTGAATGAAAATGTCCCCCATAGGTTCCATGTGTTTTGATATTTTGTCCTCAGATGATGGCACTGTTTTTGGTGGTTTTAGGTGTGACTGTCCTGGAGGAAACACATCACTGGGGTTGGGCTTAGAGAGTTCTTAAGCCTTGCCAGATCTCCAGTTGCCCTCTTGCTTCCTGTGCCTGCATGATGATGTGAGAGCTTAGCTCCTGCTGCTCCTCCAGCCACCTCTGCCACCATTCCTCCCTGCTAAAATGGACTGTAATTCCCCTGGAACCATAAGCTCAAATAACCTCTTCCTTTTATAAATTGCTTGGGTCAATGTTTCTATCACAGCAACAGAAAAGTGACTAATACAGTAATTGGTACCAGAGAGTGGCCTGTTGACTGTGAAGAACTTGACCATGTGGGGGTTTGGGAAAATGTGAAATATTTTTGAAGTTTGGGCTAGAAAAATGGTTGATTACTGTAAGCAGAGCTTAACAGGCCATTCTAGTAAATGCCTGGAAGAAAGTAGTGCTGAGAACATTGTAGTTCCAGAGGGAAATAAGGATTTAAGCAGCACCTGGAATATTTTGGCAAGGAGTCCAGCTGGAGTCTGCCCTCACCCTATAAGTTTGCCTGAGGCTAAGTTGAAAAGCAATGGACTATTTTCTCTGGCAGAAGAAATTTCAAGACAGCCTAATGTAGAAATGGTGGCATGGATATTAATCGTGAATATTATGCAGCTCTACAGTGAAAAAGATCAAATGAGGCAGAAAGAAATAACTTTTGGATTGAAAAAGAGCACTAGGAAGATAAATGTTGGAACTCTGGTGTGTGATTGAGAGGATCCCATTGATAAGGATATTAAAGTGATTAAGGAGATTAAAGTGATTAAAGAGGGGGTCTAGCAATTCAAACTTAACAATGGAGAGAGTACCTCCAGGGCAAGACCACACTCAGTTAAGCCTCCAACTTGTGAAAGGAAAATGCTGAAGGGGCCAAGAAAGAGAAAAGCTTCTAAAATGGATAAAGCAGTCTGGAGTCCATCCCAAAGTTGCAGACAAACTTTGCAGTGTCCTTCACCTGGTGCTGGCTTTAGAGGCATGAAAGACAGAAGAGTGAAGGGGTCAGTTCTTCCTTTGAGGTTTCAGAGAGCCTCGGAGGACAGGCAGCTTGAATCAGGGATTCCTCAGCCTACAGAAGGCCCTGATAGGCCATTGTGTGAAGCTGTGAAGGTGAAGCCTGGTTGGCAATGGAGATCCCAAGAAGTTCGTGAGGCATCTGTGAGGCATCTGTCAAGAAGACCTGCACACAGGGATTGGTACCAGCACAGGAGAGAGATGTGTGTTGCACGAAGCAAAGCTAGAGAGGCTGAGCCATGAAAGCCCTTTGTGAGTAAAGTCCCAGAAGTTGGACGTGGAACTACTGGATTTGGTGTTTGCCCTGCTGATTTTCGGTCTTGTTTTGGTCTGGTGTTTCCTTACTATGCCTTCATTTTTCCCTTTTGGAATGGTAATGTGTATTCAGTTCCACTGTATGTTGGGAGTATGTAATTTGTCTTTTGATTTTATAGAGGCTTACAGTTAAGATATTTACCTGAGTCTCAGAATAGACTTTGGACTGTGGACTTTTGAATTATATTGAGACTGATAATTACTATGGGGACTTCTAAAAGTTGGACTAAATGTATTTTGCATTTTATATGATCATGAACCTATGTAAAACAGGGGGTGGAATTTGGTGGTTTGAATGAAAATGTCCCCCATAAGTTCCAAGTGTTTGGACATTTTGTCCCCAGATAATGGTGCTGTTTTGGCAGGTTTTAGAAGGTGTGGCTATTGTGAGACTGATAATTACTATGGGGACTTCTAAAAGTTGGACTAAATGTATTTTGCATTTTATATGATCATGAACCTATGTAAAACAGGGGGTGGAATTTGGTGGTTTGAATGAAAATGTCCCCCATAAGTTCCAAGTGTTTGGACATTTTGTCCCCAGATGATGGTGCTGTTTTGGCAGGTTTTAGAAGGTGTGGCTATTGTGGAGGAAACAGGTCACTGGGAGTGGCTTAGAGAGTTCTTAAGCCTTGCCAGATCTCCAGTCACCCTCTTGCTTCCTGTGCCTGTGTGATGATGTGAGAGCTTCACTTCTGTTGCTCCTGTTCCACCATGCCCCCCTGCCATGATGGACTGTAATTCTCCTGGAACCCTAACCTCAAATAAACCCTTCCTTCTATAAATTGCTTGGGTCAGTGTTTCTATCACAGCAGCAGAAAAGTGACTAATACAGTAATAGTTCCAGGGGACTACTAGCATCTCTCAAAATGTCCTGTGATTGTGGTGGGTTACATGTCCTCTTGATCAAGGAGGCTGAGGAGACCCCACCAGATGGACTTGAACCAGTGTCCAGTCTACAAAGAGGAGGGTCAACACAGGAATAATTTCCTCCATGTTTCCAAGCAAAGCCATCCATGGTCAAGCAGGACCTTTGACTTATCTTCACATAGGTGGAACTGGTAAAACATAGGAGCCAGGGGCTCCTCCCAAGCCCATGTGACCCCTGAAGAAGAGATCCTCAAATGGCCTTAAGAGTGAAAATAAGTTGGTTTATCTGGGCCAGCCGTTTGACCTTAAACACTCAAAAGGAAAGTATAACCAAAGATTAAAGAAGCCAATATAATTTTTAAGAGTCCATATGTATAGCTAAAGGCTACATAACAAGCGACAATGCCAGATAGGAGATACCTTCTTTTGAGTTGTTGGCCAGCGTGGCCCAAGGGACTCCCAGATAGTAACCCAGCATAGAACTGGGAAAATGAACAGCAGACCCAAATCTTATCTAAAGGAATATTGTTAACTGATTGCTGCTAGATGAGGAACAGCTCACCTTCCTAAAACAAAGACCTCTAGATAGGTGACTAGATTCACCAGATAGACAAGTAGTGGGGAATGGCTGGGGGTGACAACAACACAGCACACAGTAGCATGGCTACACAGAGTATAAGGGCTCTGGGGCGGGGAGGCTATGGGAGGGTGCCATATGGGAAGTGGGTGTACAGTTGAATAAGATGGTTTGGGATGTTCTGTGTGATATAAACACACAAAAAAAATCAACAAATTTTAAAAAATGAATTATATTTGAGGAGGAAGCATAAAAATTTATGTCATGTTAATTAGTAGAGGTGATAAACATTACCATTGGAATCAACTCGATGACTTTATAGACATACACAGGTGCCAAGGATCTGACTGCAACCAATTATGACTAGTAATAATCAGAAACATACAGATTAGAGATGCATGCTCCAACATCTCAGTGTTATGAGCAAAAGCAATGATTCTTTCTATAAGAAATAGTATATTTTTAAATGAAATTGAGATCTTTTTTAAAGGTTAAAAACTCATTCAATTTTATGTCTTACAGGGCTTATACTGAGTTCAATATTGTACAACCATATTAATTCAACAGTGAACATAAAAATTTTATAGCCACTTTTGAAAGAGATGTATCTTTGCTCTGGAAACTGTTAATGAGTATTTTAAAGGTGTAATGAAATGCTTCTTCTGAAAAAAAAGAAGACTCTGCAAAACTGGACCCATTTTACAGAAAATAAAGAGATGTTTGTATTTTTCTGCAGGAAAAAAAATCTGTTGCCTTATTTCTATAAAGAAATTTTAAGCTGATATAAGTGATGACATCGACATTTACATAAATTATGTGCTCACTAAGGTGGGCAAAACAGAGAGACTTAAAAACTGAGTGCATTGTTATACATTAATTAAGTTTTCTGGTGTTTCACATCTCAGTGAGACATTAGATAAAGAAAAGAAATAAAAATGAAAAGGTAAATAATCTAAAGAGTAAGGAAAACTCTGGCAGATTAGGACCTGCTATGTCTTTCTTTTTTTCCTGTGTACTTTCTTCAATAAAGCATCACCCCAGTTCTATGACAAAGCATTTCATATACTAGTCCATAGATGTATTTGTTGAATGAGACAATTTGACCTGTTTCAACAGAATTCCATTGTTTATATATGTTTGTCTTTTCATGTTATGTTCAGATGACAGCCTACTAATGACGCATATTTGATTGAGTAGAAACATTTGCCGTACCAAGTAATTGATATTTTTGATAACTGATTAGATGTCTCAATTCAATTGATTTAGTGTGTATAAGCATTTTCTTCAAACTTCCAACAGCCAAATGAAAGGGAGAAGGAAGACATTTAACAAACTAGCAATAGTTATCAATTCATTCCTCTGTTAATAAGAAAAAAAATCTGCTGCACCAATAGAGATAGTTTGTTGTGCATGTTGTTATGATTATTAGACTTTAGGCATTGACCAGCACAATTAGCTGCCTCTATTGGTGCAGTAATGGCACTGTTATCTGGGGGATAATCAACATTTATCTAATTGGATTTAAAGCCCCCTCGGTGGGAGTGAATTCATGAGTGGCGTTCAAATTATATCCAGATACCTGTCTAGAGAGGTCATAGGTCCTAGATAAAACACTATCTCTGCCATATCTCTAGACAAGTGAAATTTTTTACTATATACTAAATATGGATCCTTATATTTACTGATAAGTATGCTGTACACCACTTATCAAAGAGACTTCTTTTTGCAACAGATGGAGGCTACTGCAGAATCCCACAACTGGTCAGACACAAAGATTATATATCTGAGAGATGTCCGGGCCTAAGTGACAAGTGTACAGTGGAACCTCTATACCTAAGACTCATGGAACATAGTGGAAAGGGGGTAGAGAGAAAATGAGTTTATCTCTCAACTCTCACCAGCTAAACTTTCTTACACAATAGAGTGTGATGCACATAGAAGGCCACAACTGGCCAACATTTGAAGAACAAGAGACTGCAGAGTACGTGTCCCTGGATAGGACTCCTATATCAAACCTCTCCCAACCAAGGCCATGCCCACTGAGGGACCACTGAAGAAGAGGGGGTGGAAAGACTGTAAGAGCAGGTTGATCCATTAATATAGGGAAGCAGAGGCTTTCAGACCACTGCAAACTTGCACATGTGAATTTGTGGCAATGGTGGCACTGTCCACAGGACCCATACCAACTCAGAGAAGGGCCCAGAATGGAGCAAGGGAAATAGGTGTTAGGTCAACCCTAGTCTGGGAATTATTGGAGACTTGTTTACTACTGGGTGAGGGAAAGAATTCATTTTCAACAATCTCTAGGTAGGCTGATTAGATTCTTGTGGATGAATTTTCACTGAAATACATCTGGGTACAAATGCTTTGACTGTGTAAGACAACATTTATGATGAAATACATGAGGTCCAGTGAGGGGGTGGGGAGACATGGATGGGGGAGGGCATCTAAATTTTATTAAGAACTTTTATATGAAATGTACAAAAGCTCGAGAAAAAAAATAATTTAAAAATTTAAATTAAATT
>NW_008349975.1:5846692-5864520 GCF_000622305.1 Nannospalax galili | reverse complement strand
CAGTCACACACACACACACACACACACACACACACACACACACACGGGCATACATTCACAGAAACAGACATATAAATACAAATAATAAAAATAAATTAAGAAGCCAGGCATGATAGCACATGCTTTAGTCCCAGTACTTGAGGCAGAGGCAGGTGGACCTCTGTGAGTTCAAAGCTAGCCTGGTCTATATAGTGAGCTCCAAGCCAGCTGGGGCTACAAGGAGACCCTGTCTCAAAAAGATTTTTAAAAATCTCATGTATTAACAGTAATGTTAATTGTCATTTATTTGAGGAATTTGCTTATTTTTTAAAAAACAAAATCCCAATCTACAAGATTGTGCATTTTATGAAATTTTCATCCATGTAGAGAGCCCTTATTTCCTATGTCATCTGTCCTATAAGTGAAGTGGGAAATTTTTTTTTAATTTTATTTTAACATGTAAAGAACATATGGTGACCTGTACATTTACAGAGGAGGGATATCAATTCTGGTATTTTGGAATAGAGACTGATTATAACATTCCTGTTCTTTTACATTCAAAACTCATATCTACACTGTTGCCCAACTGTGCCACACTCCACATACTGATTTCAATAGTTCTTGCTCTTACAGAGAGTCTTCAGAATTTAAAATAGAAACGTAAGCCAAAAAGAAAAATCTTAGTCTATGGAGCCATTAATCAAATGCAAGGCAATAGAAGTTCTTAGAAGCATTTTTTATTTTCAACTACTGTGTTTAAAAACACCACTCTCCCCATAACTAGCAGTGAGAATTTCTTCATAAAATACTCCTATAAAAACTATTTAATTTTTCTAGTACAGAGGAGGTTTTGATCTCTTATTAAACATTTTATGGAAAAGTCTAAAAGCGCTTTCAATTATTTATTGAATTGAAATCTAGGCCTTGGAAACTGCTGGCATCACATACACACACATAATATTATCAGCCCGCTGAGGACCATTAGGTCGTAAAGCGCTCCTGTAGTAACGTCTCTAGTACAGCTGCTAGAGCTCATGCAACTTTTACTATAGTTATAAAGTCATTTATTACATTTTCTTTATGATGCTAATGCATTGTGGTCTGTTACTTTATTGATCCCACTGTGATAAAGACTGAAATGTATGATATTGTAGAGGGGAAAGTATTTATATGCACACAGAGACAGACCTCATAGCAGCCTGTTGCATTAAAGTCACTTAAAGTTAAAAGGGCCATAAAAATATTAATAAAGGCTATCAAAAAGATGTATTTTGTGGTGAATTTTGATCATGTTGTTTCATTGTTCCCCATGGAATTATTTTATGTTATTTTTAACTAAAATATACACAAGATATTAGGGGTGTTCAGATCTTTTTGTTAGTCACAAAATCATTCTGTTAGAACAAAATTTGCAATGCACTAAGAGGAACAATAACTATATTAGTTCCAAATAATCAAATAAAAGGAAGCAGACATTACATGATAATAATGGCCATAGACCCAAAGGAACCCTAATTGATAATTACATCTTATTCTAATTGCCTAAACTTAACTCTCCCTATGATACAGTTGTACATAAAAAGAAAGACATTTTCTACTGAGAAAAGAAAGATCAATTACCAGAATCAGTTGCTCCTCTGTGCTGAGGCTTATTAGTAGTCAACACCTACGACACTGGAACACCAAAGAAATTCATCCCCGGGCTGGCTTGGGGATGAGCACCCCTGGGGGTGCTCTCTTCTTGGAGTTCGGATGGGTACTACATATATCTACTACATATATCCCCAAACTTTTTTTCTTCTTTTACAAGGGGAGGGTCTGTGGAAAGAGAGAGAACAATCTTTCAAGAATGAGCAAAAGTCAAGGGCAACAATCCTTGCCCCTACTTCCTGACCTGCACATCATATTCATAAATTTTATGACATTTAACTTTCTCAAGAATAGAGTCATAATCAACAGTTAAAATTTAATGAAAGGCTTTTCCTCTTGTGTTATGAAAATTATAATAAAGATAATTTGAACTTCTGTTGTTATCCTTATTTAATGCATTTATATCTATTGTTAGCATGTTTTGTGAAATTATCACAGTGATGGATGAGTAAAATTTTAACAATGAGCCTAAATATTACCTATCACACAAGTAACCTAAAAAGACACAAATCTGGAGTTGAATAGATTTTTAAAGTAGTTCATTTTTCTCACTCATTATTTATCTAAGAACTACAAAAATTCATTACAAAAAAATTCAATAAAAACAAATTTTAAAAAAGATTTTTTAATTAGTTGCATATTATATAAATCATTTATCTCAACCCATTTTTAGATTGAGAATGAGGAAGAAGTAGAAAAGGGACAACTATCTGGAAATATAAAGTTGATAATAGAAATGAAAAGTGGAGTCATTACAAAACGTGGCACCTTCTTCTGTTACTATGATGTTTATAAGCAGCAGAGTGAGTTGTTCTTGTGTCTTGGATTGCAATTTGTTGATACATAGAGTAAATGAAAACTCTTGGTCTTCCATGTTTATCTCAAGATGGGGGTCACTATTCTAATTTTTTCCTAAGCATTCCTATGTATGATGTAATAGGGAAGGTGAGACAGAAAACTTGTAAATGTATAAACTCAAGAAATAATATATTGTTCTTACCATAAAAAATCATTAACATGAGATTGGTTTAACAAAATGTTAAATTTATAGTACAACATCATTGACTGTAGGTATAAATACCTGCAACAGATCGTGAGAGTTTCATCTGGCTTCATTGAACCTTTATGCTCCTTGAGTACCAATTGCTCATTTCCCCCCTGCCCAAATCTCTATCAATCATGTTCCATCTTTGAGTCTATGTTTTTGACAATTTCAGATGCCTCATATAAGAAGCATGCAGTATTTGTGCTTCTGCAACCATATCACATCACTTGCTGTAATAGCCTCAAAGTCCATCCATATTGACAAATATTTCAGTATTTTCCTTTTTTCTGGGTCAAAAGTCTTACTCAGGTGTGAACCCTAGGTGCAACATTATCAACTGACCAGGCAAAATGTACCCACTGGTTCAACAGAGTCAGGTCTGTTACGGCAGTAGCCAACCACTTACTAATTGAATGTTAACCTACACTTAATAACTCATTTCAATAATAACACTCACAGTAAAAATGAATATTTTCATAGAACCAAGGAAATATTTTATAACTGTTTTTATTTGCATATCACTGATTTTAAGTGATACTGACTGTTTTTCTGTACTTAAAGGCCATTTTTATATGATCTTAGGAGACATGCCCCTACAAGTCATTTGCTGATTTTTAAATGCAGTTAAAGATTTACTGTTTGTATTGTACTCGTTATTTATAAATCATGGTTATTCACCTCTTACATGATACATAGTTTTCAATCTTTTAACAACTTTTCCTTTTTGTTGATTATTTCAACTTTGGTGTAATAGCACTTAGTTTTTCCTTTTGTGTCCTGAGCTTCAGGCGTGGTATTCAAGAAATAATTGCCAGTGTCACTAACAAGGGTAGTACTCCCACATGTGTGCTTTCAGTCTTCTGTGTAGGTTTGTTTATATTTTTAGTTTATTTTTGTGAATGATATCATGGTCCAATTTCATTCTTTTGCATATGGAAATCCAACACCATTTACTAAAGAGACAACCCTTTACTGTGCCTTTTTCATGTCCTTGTCAAAAATTAGTTGATTATAAACATTTGGATTTATCTCAACCTTTTTGTTCTATTCTACTTCTCTTTGGATCTGTTTTCAATACTGCTATGAGCATAGGTTTTCAGCTATCTTGATGAAGTGGTTATTTTCATTTACTTTGGGAATACTAAAAGGAAAACTGTAATACTCAGGCAATGTGAATTGGTGCAGTATCATGCCTTTAATTACTCTAGCTTTGTTATGAGATTTAAGTCTGAAAGCATAATGCTTTCCATTTTTATTTCCTTAAAAGTGCTTTGTATATTAATGGTCCCTTGTAGCTACATGAAATTTTAGGATTCTTTTCCTCTATTTTCGTGAAGAAAAAATGTGTTATTGGCTTTCCCCACATATGAGTGTACTAATTGGCAGCACTGTTTAGACTCAGGGAGGAGAAGAATATAAAGAAGGATGAGAAGGATGAAGAGAGAAAGGATGAGGAAGGAGACAGAAGAGGAGGAAGAAAAGGAGGAGGAAAAAGGGGAGGAGGAAGATGAAGAAAAAGAAGAAGAGGAAGAAGAGGAGGAGGAGGAGACAGGAGGCTGCTCTGGTTTCCTCCCGTTGCTGTGATATAACACTCTGACCCAAAGTCACTTAGAGGAGGAAATGGCTTATTTCATTTTACAGGTTACAGAGCATGATCAAGATAACCCAAGGCTGAAACATAAACAGGAAGTAAATCACAAACTATGGAGAAATGCTACTTGCTGGCTCTCGCTAGCTTTGGTTCCTTAGCTTCCATATATATTCCAGGACCTCCTCCCAAAGATGGTACCACTCACATTGAGCTAGTCCCCACAGACTTGCTCAAAGGCCAATCTGATGAAGGAATTCTTCAGTTGAGGTCACCTCTTCTCAGGTGACTCCACGTTGTGTGAACTTGACAATAAAAATCTAACCAGGAAAGAAGAGGACATGAAGCTGAAAGAGGGGTGCATCCGGGAGGTCAGGAAGAATTTTGAGGGAGGGATGGGGAGTGGATGTGATCAAAATACATTCTACATATTTAAGAAACTCTCAAAGAATAAACAAAAATTTTATATATAAAAAGTTAAAGGAAAATATTTCTTGGACCTAGACAAAAATTATATCAAATGCATGATATGGATATAGTTTTTAATATTTTTATTGACCTTTTATACATTTCACACAACAGTTCTTAACCAAATGTAGGCCCTCTCCCCACCCATGTCCCCACATACCCTCCCTCACCAAGGCTTATGCATTACGCCATACATGTTAAGTCCTACCCAGTCAAGCATTTGCACCCAGATGTCCTTCGGTGCAAGTAATCACTAGAGTCTAGTCAGCCCTCTAGAGATATTCAGGAAGATATACTTTTCCTCCCAGCAGTAATCAGTAGCCCACAGCTCTCACACTAGGGTCAGCCTGCCAACAACTTTGTTAGCTCCACTCTGGGCCCTTGTCTGATGGGTTCTTGTGGTCGAGGTCACCATTGCCACAATTTCACATGAACAAGTTTCCAGGTGCCTGAAAGCCTCTGCTTCCCTATATTCATGGACCAACCCTGGCTCTTACAATCTTTCTGCCCCCCTCTTGCACCATGGTCCCTGAGCCATTGAGGGAGTCTATCCAGGGATACACACTCTGAAACCTCTTACTCTCCGCAAGTTGACCAGTTGTGATCTTCTGTGTGCATCACATTCTGTTGTATATGGAAGCTTCACTGGTGAGAAGTGAGGGATGCACTAGTGTCCCCTCCACCCCCTGTTCCATTATGTTCCATGAGCCTTAGTTGTAGAGGATCCATTGTAGATATCTCACCTAGGGCCAGACATCTCTTAGACATATATTCTCTCTGTGTGACTAGCTGTGGAACTCTGCAGTAGTCTCCATCTGTTACAAAAAGAATCTTCTGTGATGAGTGCTGTATGGTATACTTGTCTATAGATATGTACATATGGCAATAAATTTCATCTGTTTAGATATATGACAGAGATAGGATTTTCTCTAGGATCTATGACCTCTCCAGCCATGTATATTTGGGTATAATTACAGTGTGACACATGAGTTCACTCCCAGTGAGAGTTCTTTAACTCCAATTACATAAATGTTGATCATTTCCCAGATAACAGTGCCACTACTGCACCAATAGAGGTAGTTTGCTGTTTCCAGCCATTATGGTTATTAGACTTTAGGGCAGGGTTGGTCCATTAATTAATTTTCTCCCTTAGAATCTTTCATAGTATCATATAAAACTATAGATGTAGAAAAGGTAAGACCCCAGTTGCTCAAGCATTAAGGTCAAAAATCAACAGGCAGGACTTCATTTAGCTATATAGCTTGTGTACAGCAAAAGAAATAACCAAGGAAGAGAAGAGGAAACCCATTGAGTGCGATAAAAATATTCACCTGATACATATCTGATAGACGATTAATATCCAGAATACACAAAGAACTCAAAAAAAAGAAAGAAAGAAATAAGGAAATGAATGACCCAATAAAAAAGATGGACTATGGATCTGAATTCAGAGTTCTCAAATGAAGAAACAAAAATAATTAAGGAACACCTTATTAAGCGCTCAACATCTTTGGTAATTAGAGAAATGTAGATAAAAATCACTTTAAGATTCCATCTTACCCCGGTCAGACTGGCTAAGATCAAGAGAACAAAAGACACCAACTACTGGCAAGGATGTGAAGAAAGGGGACCACTCATTTACTGCTGGTGGGAATGTAAACTCATGCAACCCCTATGGAAAGCAATGTGGAGAACTCTTTAAAAACTAAAAAGGAATCTACCATATTACCCAGTTACACTACTCCTTGCCATACACCCAAAGGACTCATTATACTGTAGAGATAACTGTACATCCATGTTTGTTGCTTCTCTTTTTACAATAGCTAAGAAACGAAATGTAAATGTCCCTAAACTGACAAATGGATAATGAAACTGTGATACATTTACATAATGGAGTGCTACTCAGCAGTAAAAGATGAAATTATGAAATTTGCAGGCTAATGGATAGAACTGTTATATTAAGTGAAGTAACAGAGACTCAGAAAATCAAGCAACTGCATCTTCTCACTCTCCCTCATTTGTAGATTGTAGCACCAATATATGAGTGTATATTCTGATGTAACAGAAGGAGCCAGAAAAATGGAAAGGAAACATGGAGGTCAGGAAGAAGAAAGAGCATGAAAGAAAGAGGGGGATAGTAGGGAACAGATGTTAACAGCAGGGAGGTGGGGAAAGTGGGAGTGTTTGGCTGAGAAGGGAGGAGTGAGGACAGGCAGGGGACCATGACCACTGGGGAAGGAGGGAACTCAGGAGAGGAGGCATGATGGGAGGCAGGTGTTATGTGTTTAGGGTAGGTATAATGGGGGCACTTGGACTGGGGAGGAAGGAGAGAGGATGGAGAGAGGCGAGATGAATTGGAAATCAGAAGGAAATGTGTTGGCTCAGAAGCCCCCTGAGAAATAAATATACTGTACCTGAACATCAGTGCAAGTGTATACCTGGGGCTGTATGACAAGGAGCACAGTGCTAGACAGAAGAGATCTCCCTTCAAGTGGCTCGATAGAGCAGTCCAAGAGACTGCCAAAATAACACAGGCTATTGCCAGAGTTCTTGATTATCTCTTAGAACTTGAAGGTGAGACCCTGACTACTGAATACCTGACATACTTCAGACCCAGGACTTGGAGCATTGGAACAGGAACTGACCTGAAAGCCTTCTCCCTGAAGACTAGCTCTCATAATATGGGTATTTTAGCAAATGAAATATTTTCAAACAGTAACATGGAATGATTTTCCATTTATTTGTGTCTTCTTCAATTTTTATGTAGTTGGCAGAGCATAAATAATTCACCTTCTTGATTAATTTGTTGCTGTTATTTTATTCTTTCTTTGGTTGTGAAAAGGATATTATTCATTCTTGATTTATTTTGTACTATACCAATTTTTGTGTAAAAATATCATGATGTTTGAAATTTGATACAATATTCTGCAATTTTACTAAATTCCTTTGTTATAGCAGACAAGTTCTTTTTTATTTTTTATTTATTTATTTTTTTGAAGTGGGGTCTCCCTGTGGCTCCATTGGGCCTGGGATTTGGTATATAGACAAGGCTGTCCTCAATCTCAAAGAGATTCACCTATCTACTGGGATTAAAGGTATGTACCACCATATCTTGCCTGCTAATAAGATTTTTAACGAATACTTAGGGGTTTCAACATAGATAATATTATTGCCAATAGAAATAATTTTGTACCTTTCTTTATGATTTGAATAACTTTTGTCTGTCTTGATTAATTTATCTTCATTGCACTTCCAGCCTATGATGAACAGATTGAGCATCCTAGTATTGAACAAAGTGTTTGAGGAAAATTTTTCATTTTTTTTTAATTGACTATGATGTTGAGTGGGGATTTGACTTTGATGGTTTTTGTTGTATTGAGAAGTATTCCTCACATACCTTACCTTCTAAGAGACTTAATTGAAAAAGGATTTTTAAATTTTTCAAATGCTTTTTCTGCATCATACATTATACATTTATTATCGCTACATGAGTCCATGTGTATAGCTAAAGGCTATAAAACAAGAAACAGTGACAGACAGGAGATACCTTCCTTTGGGTTGTTGACCAGGGTGGTCCAAGAGACTCCCAAAATTACTCAGACTATTGCCACAGTCCTTGATGGCCTTCTAAAGCTCGAAGGTAAGACAGTATTACTGAGAGACAGAACATACTTTGGACACAGTATTTTGCACAATAGACCTGCAACTGACCTGAAACCACTATCCCTGAAGGCTAGCTTTCATAGTTTTGGAGAGCACTATGAAGGTGCCAAGGAAAAGCATAAGTGGATGATCCAATACCTGCTTCAAGATGAAATAACCAAATCAACAGCCAGCACAGCCTATGTCATTGATGCAGTAGTGGCACTCTTATCTTGGGAGCAATCAACAGCTACCTAATTTTACTAAATGCCCACTCAAAGGGAGGAAACTTAAGTATGGTAACATAAACATAAACTAATACACGTGGCTGGAGTGGCCATAGATCTTAGAAAAAACTCCAAGACTGTCACATCGCTAGACTAATATCTTGCTGTGTACAAAATATGTATCCTTATATTTATAGACAAATATCCCAGTCAACACTCATCAAAGAAGCTCATTTTTGTACCAGTCAGAGACTATTACCAAGTACCACAACTGTTCACACACAGATGTCGTTTATGAATTTCCCAGGTGTAAGTGACACATCTACAATGCAACCTTTACACCTAAGCCTCATAGAACATAGAACAGGGATAATGAAGAAGACACCCATGAATCTCTCAATTCTCAATAATGAAGCTTCCTCATGCAGTGGAGGGCCAGGAACACAAAAGGCCATGAATAGCCAAAGATTAAGAGTCTGCTGATGGATGGTCCTTGGACAGGATCCCTTTATTAAACTTCACCCACCCAAGGCTTAGAGACCATTGTAGAAGAGAGGGGGGAAAGACTGTAGGAGCCAGGAAGGAGGTACATGACCATATGGAAACAGAGTCCTACAAGCTCCTAGGAACCTGCTCATCTGATTATAAGGCCATGGTATGAGCATACACAATCCGGTGCAAACTCAGGCAGAAGGTAACCAGGCATAGAACTGGGAAAATGAACAGCAGACCCCAATCTTATCTAAAGGATTGGCAACTGATTGCTGCTAGATGAAGAAGAGCTGATCTTCCTAAAACAAGGGACTCTTGATAGGCTGACTAGACTTAGTGGACACACTTGCACTGGGCACTGGGTAGGGACACTGACAACACAGTGGGCCTTAACAGGGACAACAGTGTATATGGGATGGAAAAATGGCAGTGGGGACAGGGGTTAAGATGATTAAGACTGATGATTAAGACAGTTTGAGCTGTTCTGTATGAAAGGCACAAAAAATTCAATAAAAAAGAATCTTCCCTTATTACAAAACATTATATAAATGTTAAGATAGTTGCTAAAATCATAGATTGGTGATATCTTTTTAACATTAAAAGCAAAAACAAAAGAGCACACCCAAAAACATTTAGATACAGTAAATTTGTTTTAAAGTCAGTGAGTCTTGTTTTCTGAGACAAGGTCTCATTGTATAACTCAGGCTGGAATTGAATTCAAAATCCTCCTGCTTCAGCTTCCCAACTGAAAAGATTAAGAGATTAAAGGTGTGAGCTGCCACACCCAGATAATTGTGAGTCTGGACAGATCCACCTACTGGAAGCCTTAAAAACTCAATCATTGGAGGAAATGGGTGTGGTCTTCAGATACAATATAAGGACAAGTTCCAGGTTGACTCTGCTCCAGACCAGAGTGTCATTCCAAACTTTCTGGTTCAGAAGATTGCCGAACCCACACCTTGAAGACCTTATCCTGCGGATAACTAGTATTATTACTTCCCCAGAAAAAGTTGGTGAAGCCAGAGACACAAACCTTCATCAGAAAAAATGGAATCAGAGGTCTCACAAGCCTTCCATAAAAAACTCAGCTGCTTCATCTGCATGAAGTACCTTACAGACCCAGTCACCATAAGCTGCGGACACAGCTTCTGTCGGCACTGTCTCTACAGTTCCTGGGAAGACATTCAACCTCCTGCCCATTGTCCTGTGTGCAAGGAACGGTCCAACCCGAAGGACCTCAGAGCCAACGTTCTTCTGAAGAAGCTGCTGTCCATTGCCAGAGAAGCCAGACTGCAGAAGTACCTGAGCTCTGAGGAGAACCTGTGTGTAGCCCACAAGGAGACAAAGAGGATCTTCTGTCAAGAGGACAGTATCCTGCTCTGCCAGTCCTGCTCCAACTCTGAGGAGCATGAAGGTCACAGACACCGTCCCATTGAAGCAGCTGTTGAGGAGCAGAGGAAGAAACTTCTAAAGCAAATGAGAAACATATGGGACAAGGTCCAAGAAAATCAGAGGAATCTAAATGAAGTGAACAGAATAATTGCCTCGTGGATGGGCTACGTGACTGTACGGGAAAAGATGGTCAAAAGTGAGTACAGGAAAATGCACCCAGTCCTCGATGAGGAAGAAAAGCAACATGTAAAGAGCCTGAAAAACGAAGGTAAACGCATTTTAAAGAATCTAAAGAAAAGCGAAGACATGATGGTTCAAAAGGGGAATCAACTCAGAGGCGTACATAAGGAACTGATGGCCATGTGCCAAGGAACACACCTGGAGCTGCTGCAGGATTCCGGAGAGATATTGACAAGAGGTGAGTCAGCACAGCTGTGCATTCCCCAGCTGGTGAAACCGGCACTTAGTGCCCAGCCCATCACTGGACTGATCAACAGAGCCAACCACTTCCGAGCAGGGGTTACCTTTGAAAATGTAATCATGATCCATGCCAAGAAGGGCCTATTTACTGATGTGAGAAGATTCTACTTTCGACAACCACCTCAGGACACATCTGTGAATTTTGATGGATCCTGTTATTATGCTAGCTGGGGAGCCCAGAGCTTCACCTCCGGGACATATTACTGGGAGCTGGGTGTAAATGAGTCCTGGGACTGGGCTGTAGGGGTGTGCAAAGATTCTTGGCTAAGGAAATTTGGCCCACTAACTGGTTTAGAGGATGTGTTTCTTCTTCTATTTGTGAAGGAGGGTGATGATTGCAGCCTCCTGACCACTTCACCATCATTTCTTCATTATGTAGAGATACCAGTAGGCCGGGTTGGTGTGTTTCTTGATTGTGATGATGGAAGTGTGAGTTTCTTGAATGTAGCCAAGAATTCCCTCATATGGAGATACCCCGCTGGCTCCTTCAGTTTCCCTGTCAGGCCTTTCTTCTCCTTTGGGCGCACACGATCAGGAGAAAGTCTAAGCCTAAGCAATCCATGAGTCAGGGAACCTGTCTCAGTTGACGTGAAGGAATAATTCAACACTGAAGTATTTACTACTTTATTGTTAACTCATTTTTGTATTAAATATTTAATAAAAATATAAAAAAAAACTATTTCAATGTCTGACATTAGTTTGTTCAAGGTATTTTTCTTTCAAGCTTTCTTAATTATCATAGCTTTACAGTGTTATGGAGTTCGGGATCACTGGGAAAGACTACCCAGATTCAAAAAGTTCTGAATCAGTTGAGTTAAGCTTTTACAATTTCATTAGAATTTTAAAGAAAAAGAAATCCTCAGGGCAGGTGAGCTGGTAATCTTGGCAGCTGCCTTGTGGAGGTGAATGGTAGGAAGAAAGGAAGACATGAGGCCAGGCAGGTTTAGAGTCTGCGTGGGAGGTCAGACACGTGGCACACTGGGAGAAGGAAGCTTTAGAGAAAGTTAAGAAATACAAGACACTAGGGGCAGCCCAAAGCCTTAAAGAAAGCCTGTTTAGTAAGAAAGGAATGAAGAAGAAAAAGGGAAATTATGCTTCCCTGAAAAATTCAGGGAAGCAGGCCACTCAGGCTACCTGGCTGTAGCTAGGAAGTTCTGGCCCAGTAGGCAATATTAGAGGCAGGAAAAAGTCACTGTCTCATTAGTGCACTAGGTATTCCTCCCATCTATCTACATTACTAGCCTTCCTAGGGGTGGTCCTATGACCAGATGATTGACCAGTTAAATTTACATAAAATGGACATGCTCAGGTATTATAACAGCATATTTTAGAATTAGGAATGTGATGTCTCTACCTTCTTTTTTCTTAAGGGTGGTCTAGCTATTTACAGTTTTGCAATTCTCTATTTCTATAAAATATTCTGTTAGGATTTTTACATTAAAATTATAGATTGGTTTGAGTAGGCTTAATTACTTACAAATATCTTCTAATTCATGAATATGGACTATCTTTATATTTCTTAGTGTATTAAATTTTTTTCATTAAGCTTGTCTGTACAATGTTTTTTCCTTTTATACATTACTACTAAGGTCATTGAATTAATTGTAAACAAAGGATATATTGATTATACCATAAATAAAATTTAAATATAATTTAAAAATAAAAACACAATGAATATACTTCCATGATTCATCTTTTATATAATTACTTTCAGATAAAAAACAGTGCAGTGGTGGGATGCAAACCCAGGACCTTGGGTATAGTATTCAAGTTCTCTGTCCCTTAGCTATATTCCCAGACTGAGAAGCATTCTAATAGATTAAATGGTTGAACTTACATTATAATATGCAAAGCCCTATGTTAGCCAGGATTCTTTAGTGGAACAGAACTATTAGAATGCATATTTATTCAAAAGAGCATTAATTAGATTGGCTTTACAAGATTTTGGCTGGGGAATCTAACAATGCTTGTCTGCACACAAGAGAGGCTGTGAATGTGGTAGTTTCTCCTTTCATAAACTTTGATGCCTGAGAAATCTGTCTTGTAATAAAGGCCTATAGGGTTCCTGGAGAGCTGAGTCTTAGTCCACATTGGAAAAATCAAAGAAGCTTGGTTTTGGTGACAAAAGGAAGACAACAGCACTGGTAGCAACAGAGTAGATGAGCTCACCAGCAGGAAGATAAAGCAGACAGATAAAAAGCAGAAGCTTTTCCTCAGACCTACTCTTTTTGGGGCCACTGCCAGAAGGTGTTATATGGTAAAAGAGAGAATCTGGCCTCCTCAATTCACCTTTCCAGGAAATATCCTTATTTGAGGGGCCTAAAAGTTTCACTCTTAGTTGATCATCATCCTGATGATCAAGAATGTCACAGCCCCTAATCATTACATTTGATACTTAAGTCCATAAGTGATGGAGTCAAAGCAGAGTTTGTATATCAACAATACCTGTTCAGTATCTATCAATACAGTTTATCTATCATCTATCTATCTATCTATCTATCTATCTATCTACCTACCTATCATCTATCTCTATATATATTGATTATATAATTAAATGTCAAATGATGTTATATTCAATATTTTCTATGTGATATTATTCTAAATAATGAAGAAAACTAAAAAATAAAATAACACATTTCTCAATATGATGTGAGATTTCTAAATGTTTACCATAGTAGTTGAACTATATTATTTTATACTAGGGATTCTCAAACTTTTCTTAGGTTTCAAATGTGTGGAAAATTTGTTAATTTCATATGGAAAATTATTTAGAGAAATATACAGAATTAGCACAATAAATATAATGAACTTTATTTTGTAACACAAAATTATATCACAAAGCTTCTTTACATGTTGTTAAGATACTGTTAGGTGAGCCTCGAATATCTCATAAGAAATAATAGTTCTTTCATCCCTAATCAGAAAGGTTGACTAAATTCACATGTTACATTACTGTGCTTCTGAGTGGGGACAATTTTCTCTATGTTCTAAATCACTGTCATCCCATATGAAGGGAGAGCTTATTTAGATCTAAACTCATAATTATCTATCCTGAGACTTTCTAACCTACACCTAAGGACCCTACTTTTATTTGGATCTTGATTAATTTCTTTCTTTCATGGTAATTTCCATAAATTATACTTGTATATTTATTTGTTGTTTGTTTATTAACTGTCTTCTGCTCTAAAGTAAAATCAAATCAATTTGAAGTAGAGGGAACATTCGATTTTGTCATAATCACATTCCAACTGCCTGAAACATCTTTATTAATCAATATTCTCTAAATAAATTGAGAGTCAATTGTTATTCATACAATTTTAAATTTAAAGCCTTCCCATAGGACTTACTGTGACATATTTAATATATGCAAAAGCATCGTAATAAGGTTAGCATGTTATAATTAATATGAATCTCACCAGTACTTCAAAACATATTTCATCAGTTTAGAAAGGATATTTATTTACATATTGTTGATTTCTTTCTGGATTATATAAATACCTAAAGAATAGTCAATATTTCAATATCTCATAGTGCTCTCTTTAGACAGAGTCTAAAGACTAAAGTCAGTCTGTTAGTGAACCAGGTGTGGTCCTTGTTTAGGTCAGAGCACATCAAACTGGGTCAAAGCTTCAGAGGTAATCTGAAAAGGCAGCAGCACTTACAACCTTGGAAACAGGCCAGATTACTATGGTTTATAATTTAATCTAACAGACTGATTATAAATTGTACCAAAAATTAACTTATGGATGCAAATAAAGGTAAACATTGTTTTGGGAAGGAATTGTATCTTAAAGGAAAATTTTCCTATTAGAATTAAAGTTTGCTTAAATATCCTAAAACTCACATATATTCAACTTTCCATATGAATTACTTATGTGATAGAAAACAGGTCAAAATGCCTATAGGAATACATAGATAAATAAAAAGTTGTTGATGGGATAGTCTACAGTTCAAGTGGCTGAGGAAAATTAAGGAATGAAAACAGCTCAATTGCAATAGGGATATTAATGAAATCCAGTTTGCCCCATTATTTATAAAATTCCCACCTGCTCTTAACACATTAAAATTTTAAGTTGAGTTTTTAAAAACTGGTTCGTATGCCACATTTCCCCATATGCTTCTCAGCAAGCATATAGGGTTGCTGGTGCTTGCTTAGACAGACACAGACCTGTGATATGATTCATTATTAAGTGCAAGTCCTGGGTTATTACCACGTATTTGTCATTTTTAAAAAAACTGTGCAAATACAGTTGCTATAAGATGACAGAGAAGAATTAGATGTTCATCATTAACTGAAAATTTAAAAATACAATGCATTTGTATGATCATAAGTAGTTGAAAATTACTGAAGATTAAACCTCTGTATGAAAGTAATTTCAGAAGCAGATGGCTCCACACAACTTTGATGGCCCTTCAGTTTCTTTATTGCAAATAAACTACTTGCTAGGATTGGTAAAACAAAAGTAGAGAACAGCTGTCTTAACAGTACAGATTTTGATAAGAATTTTTAAACAAGCTTTAAGCGATGTGATACAGTTTAAAATTTCACATTTGTCGTTTTATGTCATTATTGAGCATAATATACCCCAATGCTGTGGCAGCAAATGTTGGGTCTCCAGAGATCATTCATCAAAGAGACTGAGGACAAGCCCTGGGATGTTTCATGAAATGAGGATTCATTCTGACATAAAGGGAAACATAAAGTACAGCAATATAATTGAAATTAAAAATTAACTGCTGTGATCCAAGAGAAATGTAAACCATGATCTGTTTGATAAATCTTTGATTAGATCATTGTGAGATTATTTCTAGAAATGTGTACAGATACTTAACGCCCTGTCTAATCTTCAAAACTAAATTTATTTTATCATATTGTGCCAGGTAGTTTTCATTTCTATACACCAGTGATATTTTGAACCTAATTCTAATATGAGATCAAGCTCTGGTTATTAAATTTTAAATTTTTCCCTTCAGGATTTTGGAATTCATGAAGGTAGGAACTTGTTTCTTTCTCTTTAGCAACCCCAGAACCTGACACAATCCTAATTGCTAGTTGATCATTAACCAATGACTAAATAATTAATGGCACATAGTATTAGGTTTTTGATTAAAATACACAAATAAAAATAATCATGGGAAGACTAGTATAGACATAAATACCAGATCAAGACTATTTTAATAGCAACCTGGCAAGAAATGAAGGATGAAAAGATTATTTTAAATATGACAAATTTAAATAAATTAGAAAAAATATATATCATATGTGGATTTGGAAATGGTTTTATGAAACCTTTTGACATCAAAAGCACAATACCAATGACCAGCATAATGAACTGGGTTTCATTAAAATTACAAATATCTTTACATCAAAGGAAAGCATCAAGATAATTAAAGGGCAACTCATTGCACTGGAGAACATATTTGCACATCTTTCTTATTATCTGAAAGTTTTATATATGTATAAAATGAATTTTATCCCTGTCACCCTGTCTCTTTCCTCTTTCTTCTTCTGCTGAAACCCTCCTTCTTCCCCAAATGTTCCATTCCCACTTTCATGTCATTCTGTGTGTGGCTCACTGAGTTTGATGAAGGTTTCCTATAAAAGCATGAGTGAGAAGTTATTTAATGGCGCACGAACACCTCCTTATAAGTGGTTATACCTCTGAAAAAATTGACACTTTTCCTTCAGCAACCAGTAACTGTTGGTAGTCCTTCAGCGAGTGGTGGGGACTCTTGAGCCCTTTCCCTTCCAGGAGGAAATACAGAATGCAATCTTGCGCAAGTAACCACAGCTGCAGTGAGTTCAGAGGTGCAGCAGATCTGTCATATTTAGAAGGCATTGTTTTCCAGGACTCCTTGCCAACCTTTGCCTCTTTAAAATTTCTGCCATTTCTACTATAATGTGCCCTGAGCCTATGGTGGTAGTGAGTGTTCAATTTAAGTCCCAGCACTGCAGATTCATTTATTCTATGCATTTTCACAGACATGAGTCTCTATATTAACCATCGTCCACTGAAAAAGCAAGCTGTTTTGATGTGGGCTGGGAACTACACTAATAGATATTAAAATAAATATTTAGAAAGAAGTTTGATACTATGTTCATTTAGCAAAATAATAGAAGTAGGTTCTCCCCTAAGGGCTATGACATACCCAGCCACAGGCTCTTGTTTAGAGTTGCAGACATGAGTTCCCTGCTCTGGAGTGGTCCTTAAATGTCGTTTATTCCCATAACAAACATGCCACTATTGCACCAATGACATTATTTTTCAGATCATTAGTGTATCTCACAGAGTTCATAGCTGATAAATTTTTTACCCCAGCAGCCTGCATAACAGAATTATAAGAGCTGCAAAGCAGGAAAAAGGCTTCTAGGTCAGTAACTTGATTTCTCCATTACCTGACCAAATGCCAAATTGTGTGGCATTTTCAGCATAAGGTCTTGCCATTAAGTTATAGAGGGCCACCAAGAGCAACGGAAATATCCTGTATTGTTTTTTGGGTTCTCTGGACCATCTTGTGGAGATAGATTAATGTATACTCTTGTCTATACTAGAGGGTCACAAAAAAGAAATTGCTATTGAGAGGAAATATAAAGTTATAGATTAAAGTATCATATATCTTATTTTACTATGAAGAATATAACATCGCTAACAATATTTTTAAAAATACTCTGTGTGCCACATATAACTCAGGGTTGGAAGAATAATTGGTATAATACTCAAAAAATAAATTATTTGAATGTAACATGGAATTGTTTCAGGGGAAAGAACCAAATATAAATAAACATTTCCTTATGGAATTATTCAGAAGCAATATCATAACTGGAAAAAATGCTCAAATATATATCATAGAAAGTATCCAAGCC
>NW_008349975.1:5836707-5846669 GCF_000622305.1 Nannospalax galili | reverse complement strand
ATAAATAAACATTTCCTTATGGAATTATTCAGAAGCAATATCATAACTGGAAAAAATGCTCAAATATATATCATAGAAAGAATATCCAAGCCAATTCTGCAGGTGAGCTGGTCAAAAAGAATAGAAATCCAAACAAATTTAATGTTCTTCCATCCATACAAATGAAAGAGAACTATTATTTAAATTAAGACAATAATGTCTAGAATTTTGTCCTTATTTTATGTGTATGAGTGTACTACCTGCATGTGTGTAAGTGCACCAAGTGCCATGCAAAGCCCTCAGAGACCAGAAGGGAGCTTCAGATTCCCTAAAACTGGAGTTATGGACAGTTGTTAGCTGCCATGTGGGTGATGGGCACCGAATCGGGTTTCTGCAAGAACAGTCAGTGCACTTAACCACTAAGCCATGTCTCAAACCCCAATAATATGTAAAATTTTTCAGCTCACAGCCCTCTTTTTAAATTGATGTATGGCATACAACATGGGGCAACTTAAAAAAAAATTCTTCTAGATAGGATGCATCAAGTTATTATGAAATACTGCCTTGTCAAGTCAAGGTCATATAATACCTGAAATATTTAAATAGAGGATTTCTCAACTTATATAGAGAGAACACATCTGATTAATTATCTAAATTAACTATATACCTGAAATACAATATGATAAAAATATATTCTAAAAGGACACAGCAAATACTGTTTAGTTTGGGTACCAAATGAACATCAAATTATTGATTAAACATGTTCATTGTGGTATCACAAATAGAAAGCCAGAATTATCCTTATAACCTGAAATATGGAAACTCTTGGTTATCTGATTTTAAAAAATCAAGTGATTTGGTAAGAATGGACTTTCCAAAGAGCAAATGTGAGTCTTCCACTCACTCTTTACATCCACTCCTAGTTTACAACTCACCTTTGGTTTAAGATTGAATCAAGACACAGGACCATAAATAAGGCCTATAGGTATCTTAACTTTCTCCTGCTTTTGACTTTGTCAGTCACACCTGCTGTCATGCCTCCATGACTTACTGTTTATCACTTGTTTCCTTGAACTTCATCATTCTTCCATTTCCAATGTAGATGTAGGAATTGGGGCTGGGCATTCCATGGTCGCTTATTCTTAGCATCTTGACCAGTTATGGAACTTTGTAAGTCTCCATCTGTTGCACAAAGAAGCTTCCCTCATGTATGGTGAGGGCTACACTTGCCAGTGACTACAAAGATATTTAAAGTATAATAAGAAAGTACATTGTTTTAATAAAGTGACAGAATTAGTTTCTCTTCTAATGTCTATGACATTTCCAGCCATGGGTATTTAGCTATTTTTACAGTGCTAGGCATCGAATCTCTCCTATTTAGCAGGTCTTACCAATTAGACAGTTGTTGGTTAACTTCAAGATAAAAGTATCAGCATCAAACCAATAGTTTGCTAGGCGAGTCATTGTGGATTCATAGGCTTTATATCAGGGTAGGACTATTGATTGCTTTCTCCTTTGGCAGCCTACTTAGCAACTTCGGATACTATGAGAGCTAGTCTTCAGGGAGGAGGCTTCCAGGTCAGTTCTAGCACAATTTCTGTGCGTGTTATATCCAAAGTATATGGTGTCTTCAGTCATAGGGTCTTACCTTCAAGTCCTTGGAGGCAACCAAGAGCTAAGGCAATAGACTATATAGCCTTGGGTATTTCTTGGACTACCCTGACCTAGAAGTCCAAGTGAGTTTTCTGTTTCCTGGTACTGGAATTTTTTGTTAGATAACCTTCAGCTATACATATGCGTGCGCGCGTGCGCACACACACACACACACACACACACACACATATTTTTAAGTAAGCCTGTAAAATAATACATTTCTCTATGCCTTTTGGGGACACTCTTGGTTTTATTTATTTCTCTGTCCTTCCTCTCCACTTCATTACCTTCTCTCTTCCTGGGCAGTTAAAGTTCCCAGATATCCGCCCCCCCCCCCGCCACTTCCCTGGTCCTCCTTGATGAGCCTATGTCATACACCTACTTGGAACTTCCTGTAGTTCAATTTCAGCTCCATTTGAATTATTCACATAAACCACTACTGACCCCAGAGTTTTCCACTGAAGCTTTTGTGTTCATACAGTTGTATTTCTTCCTCCATTGTACTTGCCTCATCTGTAATTGTACCTTTTTTTATGGCTATGATGCCATGTTTGTTTCCTGAAATTGACCAGTAGAAGAGTCATGCACCTGTATGGTTCATTTCTTTCTTGGTTACTGACCAGAACCTAACACAGTTTTGTCTTGGGCTTTCCTTTGCTATCTGCTGATGAATGCACAAATTAATCAGCAAGTACACTGCCAGTATGTTCTGAAACCTATTGGTTCTAGAAGATGATGACACAGATTTTATAAGTGGAAAAGTTAGGAAATGAACAAAAATCTTGCTTTCAAACATCATTAAAAAAACTTCATTAGGAGGAATGAAGAGGATACTATACATGTGGAGGCATGAATACTATTCATCAGTAGTAACTTTTAATTCTTCTGGTTGGAAACTTGATGTTTAGAATAGCAAATGCTGAGATTAATAGGAATGATTGAAGGAGTTACAGAGGGTTATCAATATGAGAGACAGGAAAAGACCTTGTATGGGTTCTTTCTGAAATTTTACTTTCATTTTCCACTTTAAACATTTACTTCTATTTACTGTGCTGGATCCAATATTGTGTAATTTGGAAGAACTTCCCCCAAAAGGTTTACCCAGAAGCTTTCCAACCTACTTAAAGCTGTTAATTTAAATTGGCTTTCAAGGTAGTTACATCATTTGGTGGTTATTATTTTTATTTTGTGGTGGAAAAGCAACTTGCTAATTAAATTAACTGCCCTTCTCACCTTTTGTTCATAGATTCATTAATGGACTTAGATGGTTTACAACAGTCCACCTGATAACATAATATTCAGCAAAATGACTCTCTTTAAGGGAAGTAGTAACAGTGTGGAAAGGAAGTGCATAATGATAGAAGGAACTGAATGAGAGTATTAAGATCAGAGAAATTATATTACAGAAGTCAGAGAAAGTTAGCCTACATTGCACTGGTAGAAAAAAATAGGTGATTTTCTAGATGAAATGTTCTTGAGTCCTTGGCTAAATCTAGTTCACATCTATAAAATGTTCTACTTTGAGTGATCTTTAATAGCATTGGTGATACTACTATTTAATTCCCTTTTTTTTCTAGGTAAAGAATATAAGGTCCAGCTTGCACTTGAGATTTCTTTGGCAAATTCTAATTAAGATATGTTTTAAAGTTTTTCATTGATTTTGATTCATGTACATAAACATTTCACTTTTCACACCTTTCCACACAGTGGACAATATGTCCTCCTGTACAGAAGTCCTAAGAGCCTGAAGGAAGACTCCACAAATATACAGAAATTTTAGGTGCAATCTCTTCTTTAAAAGCATGTTAGTTGAATGGCTAATACTTGACTAATGGCTAATACTTGACTAATGACTAATAAGCATCTTAGTTGAATGGGTAATACTTGACTGGATCTGACATTAACTGAAATGAGAGAGACCTTCTTGATTGGATCGTTTGAAGCTAGAAGACCCACCCTAAATGTGGGCATTGCCTTCTGATGGCAGCCCATGTAAAAGGCCATGGCAGAAAGGAGCTTTTGATTTTTGCCACTTATCTTCTCTCTCACTAGTGAGCTCATCTCACTGCTCTAACTAACTCATCAGATTTCAACATAAACTAAAGACTAGCAGATTTCCCAGAATCCATTAGCTCTTCAGAGCCAGATTGGGACTGCTGAGACATCCGGCCTTGTGGTCTGAGCAACTACTGGATTCTCAACCTCTCCAGTGTGGTGCAGCCACTGTTGGACTACTCAGACTCTCTATCCTGTAAGCTAATCTAAAATCTCTATACATATATATTTATATAATCAGTTCTGTTTCTTTAGAGAACCCTAATACATCAGTTTTTTCCAAATGTATTTTTTCACATTTGGTTGAATGTTGTAGTCATAATTCTCGAATTTAAAATGAATAAATAAATATGTGTGGCTTTAGTAAGTTATTTGTAGCTATCAACTCCTAATGCACATCACATGGGGCTGTGCTAGGAACTTTTCTACAGCACTTCCTGTTCCATCCCTTCCAGGCACACAACTGTTGTGTTGCCTGGCTACCAGATTACGAATTCTTCCCTCAGCAAATACTACCTACTGAAACAGAATGTGACTTTCCTTCCACAATCCATGTGATTGCACTAGAATTAAATGAGTTAGCATAAAATAACTGGCACACGACCTGTTACAGAATGAGAATTCAATATAAAGTGAGTCATTATCACTACCTCAGAAGTGAGAATACATGCGTGCCTACACCGATATAAGCGTTGCATTCTCAGGCCAAAAATAGACTTTTAAAATTCATTTGGAAATTTTTGCTTCTGCTTGACCTAGAAACAAGTAGAGAATCCTTGTTACTTGTGGATTCTCTATTTGAAAATTCAATTATTTGTTAAAATTTATGACCCCTAAATCAGCTGTTCTTTCACAGAATTTCAAAAACATGCACAGAGTGGAGAAAATTTTGAGTTTTCTGACATGTATATTCCCAGCCGATGTCAAATAGGAGATAATCCACCCTCCTATTTTAGCTGTCATACTGTAAATGCACATCCTTTGCACAGTGACAGGCTTTTAGTTCCACATTTTTCGATCCGCATGAGCTCTATCAGGTATTTCACTGTTTATGTGGCCCCCAAGCACATTTTGAAGTGCTGGCTAGTGTTTCAAAGAACAAGAAGGTTGTAATGTTCCTTACAGAAAAAAATGTTAAACTTCATTAAAGTTTATCTTGTAAATTTGTTACTTATCAATTGAATGTCAGTGAGTCAAACATATATATTAAATAAGATGTCTTCATGCAGAAGTGTTCATAAAACAAAGTGCTATATTGATCAGTCAACAAAAATGCTGTGACCCTTGATGAGGTTCACAGCAATCTAATCCACTGTTTCCCCTAGGAGCCAAAGTTTGGTATTCATGAATGCTTTGTTCACAGCAAGTTCATAGGACATAAATGCCGTAAATAACTAAAATCTTCTCTAGTAGATATGGATGATTGTTTTCTAAGTGGTTAAAATATTTAGTGGTATCTTAGGAAAGCAAAAACTATTTAGAAAAGTAGGTTAGAATCAGAATGAGAAATATTGTGTGTCATACATGTCCTGCTGGGAATGGCAGTGACAAATTGAAGGTATGGCAATTATGGTCTTTATCATACTTATTAAAGAAAATAAACTAGAAGGAGAGACAGAGATGCAAAAGGTACGAGAGACAGAATTGCAGCCCTACACATAAACAGAAGTTCTTTTGTAAAGGTTAATGAAAGTTATTTGATGTTATCCCATATACCATTTGTGTGGCATCTATCTATTGATGGAAAAGTGGGTACCTCACCACTTTGTATGATGTTTTTATGTGTATGACTGTTTTGTCTGTATGTTTATAAGTAGACCACATATGTACAGTGTTCACAATAGTCAGAAGATGGTGTCATATCCCCTGAAACTGGAGTTACTGACGGTTGTTAGCTGCCATGTTGGTGCTGGGAACAGAACACAGATCCTGAAAAAAAGCAAACAGTGCAGTTAACTGCTGAGCAGTCCTTCCAGCCATATCTCACCATCTTATTAATTAGTTAACTGTTAATTATCTGTTCAGCATCATTTCTTGAAATTGGTTAGCATGAGTCATTAGGAGTTGGACTCTGAATATTTCGATAAAATAGCACAAATCACTATGGCCAGGCTCCAAGTAGAAAGAGCCTATTTGTTAAAATGTGGAAATTTCTACTCATGGTTTTGGCTTTTTCAACTCTATAGCACATAATAACAATATTTTAGTGATTTTTCACATAGTAATTTAGAGTATATACATTCTCAAACATAAAACTAGAGTGAGAAGAACTATTATAGGAATTCATTTAAAGAAAAGAAATTCCAGAGATGGGAAAGGTTAGAAACAAAAGTTGAAATAAAAATTTACTGGGAAATGAAGCACAGATTAAGGTATATTAATTGAGGTATGTAGAATCATTGAGGTATATAGAATCTCGCATGAAAATGGATAGCTTAAATAGGGCATAAATTTGTGATAGACAAAAATCCTATGTATAAAAATAACAGCAGCAGCAACAATAACAACAACAAAATGAATATCTTCTAGCAAAACAAAATAAAACTGGCCTTAATAGGAAAAACATCAATGTAGTTAATACAGTATATTTATAAGACTCCTGCATATATCTCTATAATTTCATAATGTGCAGATACTTAGCCCTCAATCCAGTTGAAAAAACGTTTTTAATTTTTTTTTATTTTATATATATGTATTTATCATTTTTTATTTTATATGCCTGCATGTATATGGGTGAATCCATGTCCTGCAACAAATGCCTGCAGAAGAACTAGCATTATGGATGGTTGGATGGTTGTTAGCTGCCATGTTGGTGCTGGGAATCCCACCCAGGTCCTCTGCAAGAGCAGTCGGTGCTCTTATCTGCTGAGTCACCTCTTTAGCCCTGAAAAAAAATTCTTAAGTGAAAAACCAATTAATCCAATCATTGTTTTAGTACTATAGTCACACAACTCAGGAGCTCATGACTTAGAACTAAGACTCCTGTATGTTTGTTGAAAAATTTAATGAGCTTCTTTACTAATAAAATCTTCTAATCAAATTCTTTCTGAATTCCATCCCTTGCCTTGCTGTTCTTCTGTAAGACTGATTCCATTACATATGGTTGCACTTGTACTGTGTTTACAGAGGCTTTGGAGATCTATTCTTATTATTATATGTGATCACTGCATTTCTGTCTCACACGGAAGGAAAAAGTGATTTATGCCTCTACTAGAGCAAGTTTTGCACATTAGGCTTATTAGCAAGAAAGCCTTGCTTTGAGGACAGTTTAACACACAAAGCTATTTATCACAAAATACAGCTTTGAGGTTTTAAAATTTTTCTGTGGGATTGCTGATAAACCTTAAATATGTTGAAATCAAATAATGAATCTAATCATCTTTCTTACAGAATAAAAACAGCCTATCCCAACAATCACAGTGCATGTGATTGCACTATGGATTCTGAAAATAGTATTGATAATAATGTTTCTACAAATGGAAGCTAGTTATGTAATTACAAAGGGCTTTGACACACAAAATGCCAAATTACATATTTTACAAAAGCCTTTTAAGGTCAGCAAACTTTTTAATAACCTGGTCTCCAAATTTCTAATAAAATGCAATCATTGTTGTAATTTCATGTGTTATTATTTAAAACTCACAGTGGAAAATTGCATGGAGATTTAAAACATAAAAATAGAAATGAAAATATTACTCCCAACAAATGTTGATCTTTATCAAAATATCTAAATAAGATATACTCACTTCACTATATAACCATTTCACATATTTAGTTGTTTTCTGGCTTTCTTTTTGCTGCCATTACAAAACACCATGATCAAGTTACTTGTGGAAGAAAGTTTATTTTGGCTTATAACTTCAGATGGCAAACCTATAATGGTAAGGAGGCATGGAACCAAGTGTCATACGTGGCAGCAGGAACAGGAAGCTGAGAAATCACATCTGGACCACACACAGACAGTATAAACTAGAATTGGGGCAAGGCTAAAGACTTTTAACATCTTCTCCCAGTAATGGTCTTCTTCCAGCAGTGTTAGACCTCACCAAAGTTTCATGACCTTTCCAAACAGTGCCACAATGTTGGGACAAAATGTCCAAATATATGTGACTATCTGTGACATTTCTCATTCAAGCTGTTAGAAGGCCAAGGACTCCCATGAAATTGGTAGCAGAGCTAGGCAAATAATGTGTGTTTCCCACATGGTACCTAAATTCAAGGCATGAAAGGGGTCTTGAAGAGCAACTAAGACTTGACATTCTGTGGCAGAGTTGAAGTCTCTCTGAAAAGATGCCATGAGATGTTATTTGTGAAGGTGCAGACCCAACTGCAGTGGAAATCCCAGGACGGAAGGGTCATGGAGAGAAGCTGAGTCTTAGTACCATGCAGAATGACTGGAGTCCCTAACGAGGCCAGGAGAAGCCATTGGTGAAAGTGCAGACTCAGTTGCAGTGAAGACTCCAGCTTATTTGAAGTGACAGGACTGTGGGATAACCAACAAAGACAGCAGCATGTGTAGAGTCACCTAAGCCTATAAAACAAACCACCTGTGCTACCTGTGCTAGGGATCACAGACCTGGAGAGGTGGGGCTACCCAAGCTCTTTGGAGCCCAGAAAAACACAAGTGAGTCCTAGATGTGTCTAGGACTATTTTCATTGTTGGGTTTTGGTTTTGCTTCAATCTGAGTGCAAATCTGTCCTGGTTCTTCCTTCTTGGAATAAGAAAGTATGTGACTTATACTGAATGTTAAAGGAATTCATAGTTAGGAGACTGGATTTTTAAATAGACCTTGGACTTCTTTAAAGAGTATGGGATTTTTAAGTTGTACTGCATTTTCTATTATGATATTAACATGAGATATTAAGGACAAACAAGAAAGCAGTTTATAAAGTGACGTGTTTTGTGATGAAGTTGACAAGGGTAGAATGTCACAGTAAGCTTTAGCTGTCAATTTGACACAAACATAGAATCACCTGGGAAGAGGGACTTTCAGCTGATGAAGTGCGCCCATCAGATTGGCCTGTGGTCATGTCTGTGGGGCTTTTTATTGATTTCTAATTGGTATGAGCCTGTACCAAGACACTGAGGGTGGTGCCATGCTAAAGTCAGATGGAATGGACCTGGACTATATAAGAAAGGTATGTGAGCAAGACAGGGGGACCAGGCTAGTAAGTGTCACTCCTCTTGGTCTTTGCTGCAGTTCCTCCCCCTGGTTCCTGCCTTTTGTTTCTGTCCTGGCTTCCTGCAAAGATGAGTTATAATCTGTAAGATGAATTCCTTCTACCCCACATTGCTTTTGGTCCCAGTGTTTATCATACCAAGAGAAAGCACACTAGAACTCTCTACTTAGTCTTATACTCTCTTTTTCCTTGTACTAGGTTGCATGGTTTCTAACTGATCCGTTATTGACGTAAAGCATTTTCAGTTATTTCCGAACTCCAAATCTGACACTTTATCCAAACTTTCCTGTCATTGACTGTTAGCCTCCTCACCAAAAGGAGCTTACATTATTACCCGTAATTTTTAGTGAAAAAGTTCATAAAAATATTAGAGTTATAAAAACCATCTTAATTAAAAGAAATACTAAGTAAATGAAAAGGAATTAAAGTGCTAAAGATTTTTGACTAGAAGCTACCACAGAACAGCCGAGAGTACATCATAGACTCATGACCACCTACTCAGGAAGATGGTGCTGCTCGATCCTCAGATGCCCTTAGATTTCACAGCTAGTTATAGACTCCCAAACACTATCCAGTGCCAATATTCTTTTAGAATATCTGATAAATTTCAGTTCCAGGCTTTCCAATTCATGCATGTGTTGATTAAATAGAATGATTGTGAAAGTCTTTGGCTCTATAAATTTGGGGAGTATTTGCCTACATATGCAATGTCATTCTGTAGTAGAACGTAAAAACAGAGAGAGGTTTTCCATAGAAAATAAGCTGAAGTGCTTCAAATTGATTTTGCTTGATTCAATAAATATGGTTTCTGGAGACAACTACAGAATATATTCCAAGGTCATAAAAATATGTAGAAATAATTTCTAAAATTTAATTTCTGGTCAGATGGTATCTTTTAGTTGAATGTGAACATTTTTAATGTTAACATTTCCAACACCAGTGATCTCTTTAAATGTATCCATTTCTCTAAACTGCAATGTTATCTGTGGTTACATCTATGTCTTGTGACTGAATGCTTTGGTTGAATACAAATTTTCCCAAGCATTTTATAATTAGATCTGTTAATGTTATAACAAATTTTTAACAATTTGGAA